>NC_141597.1:42607765-42907765 GCF_047967505.1 Dipteris shenzhenensis
GGTAGCACCGTAGCTGGTTAGTTGACTGTTAAACGGACTATATGTCGCTTTTGCAAAAGACTCTAAAAGAGGGGAGCTTATTCCATAAAGGATTCGGTCCAGAGGGGGAGGCAACCACTACTTGGATATTCGCAACCAGATGCTGCAAACTGAGTGAATATGCAAAATCATATGCGAGAGTGTGCATGTGAGCGCCACGCCACGTGGTGTCGGGTGGCAGCCACGTGGGCGGGAGACCAATGGATGTGTTCGTGGGTGTGTTTTTTTTAAAACGGGGGATGACGTGGCAAATATCTGGGCGAGATATGCTCCACGCGGCGCTGGGGAAGGGGTGAGGTGGGTGAGGTGGACGGGAAGGTTAAAAAAATGACGGGGCTTTTATAAAAAGGGCGAATGGATGAGGATGCCGGGGCGAGGTGGGGAAGCGCCGCTAAATGTGGAGGGATGAGGAGCCAAATTTGGCGGATGTAGACAGGACGAGAAGCAGCGCCAAGGCTCCGCATAGCCAAAAGGCTTTTATAAACGAAGGCTGCCTACATTGTTTTATGCAGAGTTTCTACGGTTTTTCTCACAATGCGTACAATCTATACTCTTCGTCCTGTGCCAACTTCTTCTTCTTCGTCATCCAAAGCTATGGCGGCCTCAGGCCTCCTCCATCGCCCTGCTGCTCCCCCTCTCCCCCAGCTCCCTCGCCCCCTGCCTCCCTTCCAACACACCACCTCCTCCTCCTCCTCCTCCATCCTCCCTCGCCCCCCCTCCTCCGCCCTCCCCATCCTCCATCCCCCTCCCCCATCCCCAGCTCCCTGCGTCCAGCTCCATTACAGTAGTAGTGGCTCCCCCCATGACCCCTCGTCCGTCTGCCTCGCCGCCATGGTCCATGAATTCCTCGAACACGATGGCCGTGTGGGTAGCTGTGGACGTGCCCGCTGCAATTGCCTCGACGGTGCCTGCAGCGGTGACTCCCCTTGCCCCCCCCTCGAGGCCGATGAGCCCTCCCTCCCCGGAGAGCAGCTCTGCGAAATCCTAGAGGTGAACTATTAATGCCTGTTGCGTCACGCATTTTTTTTTTTGCTTTTATTTCTCTTTTTGGGTTGTAAGCTTTGTTCAACGTAACTAAGTTTGGATCATCTTGCTCGTATTATCCTACAGGGAGTTTCCTCTTGCACCAGCACGACGGAGCTGCTTCTGCTTGCCGCTGTTGCAAAAGCAGTAGAACAGGAAACAGAAGAGCATTCCAACGCTGACGGCAAAGAGGGAATCGCTAGTGACGTCCTAGGGGGCGTTCGCCGTCCTGTCATGAAACGCCTGCGACAAGCAGGTTACAACGCTGCTATCTGCAAGTCCAGATGGAACCAGGGCGATGGATTCCCAGCAGGTAAATTTGAAAGCTGTCTTGTTAGCATTATGATACGTCCAGTGTGGATCCGTTTTCGTAGCTGGCGTTAGAGTACCTATTCAAATTTCACGTTATCTGTGCAGGCGATTACGAATACATCGACGTTGTCGTGGATGGGACAAACGGAAAACACGATCGGTTTATCGTCGACATAGATTTCAAAGCTCAGTTTGAGATCGCCAGGGCTTCAAGTCATTACTGTGAGCTCTTGAAAGTAGTACCCAAGATATTTGTTGGTAGAGGGGAGCGACTTAAGCAGATCTTGAAGATAATGTCGGATGCGTCGAAGCGGTCGCTGAAGAAACAAGGCTTGCATCTACCACCTTGGCGGAAGCAGCGGTACATGCAGGCAAAGTGGTTTTCATCCTACAGAAGGACAACCAACGAGGAGTCTCAGAAGTGGAGGAAGAAATCTGCGGAGTCGCTAGGATCCATGGCGTACCGGGGCCCTGGTTTTTGCCTAGAGTTCACGAAAGAGATGGACACACTTTACTTCAGGGCACAGTCTAAGGTCATGGAGGGTGAGGGACGGAGGGATGAATTCCTGGACGCCAAGGAAGTAAGTCGAGGTGTGAAGCGCACAGCGGCAAGCTTCAAGAACGATTGGAAGGAAGCATCAACTGCACTACAGCCGAGGGAGATTTGCACAGTGATGTGCACAGACTGGGAGCTTCCACCTCTAAAAGAGAGAAACTCACGTAGAGACAGAATTTCTGGTCTGGCCAATGCGTTGAAAGAGGCAGGCGTATGCCCCCAATCTGCCATTCACGACGAGCCCGAGGCCATTCTGGTTCTTGATCGAACTGTCGAGCCGTTTGTTACCGGCGCCTCTCTTACTACATTGAGCTGATAGCTTAGTATTGCGATACTATACTTCGCCTATCTTAGCAGCGTGATCGCAAGATTTTGAGCAGCTGTGAGTTACATACACATGCTTAATCGATGGTGAGATTGCTACATATATTCCGCATAAATATATGGGGAGTTCGACGCCTTGGCCCAAGTATAGGGTGAGATAATCCCAACGACGTTGCGGTGCTGCAAGTTTCTTGTTGACAGAAATGCCGCTGCTGCACTGTATAGCGGGCACTTTGTATATTCGAGCTTCATCAACCTATGATGATGCACAGCTTCTGTTATCGAAGCATAAATAGCGTCTTATGTATGGCAGCTTTTGTAAATTACTTAAGCTTCATGAAGTGATTAATGTTCGTTATATTCGGTGTATGCAAATTCATGTTATGCAGACATTGCACTTCAATCCATTTTTCAATGAGCACGCTGCTAATTTCCCCTCTCGCTTCCCCATTTCTTCGGGAGATGAATTCAGAAAGCTCTCATGTACAAATGCCTTCCCTGTAGCGTAAGGCACCCAAAAAAGTGGCAAATTATCAACTGCATCGATACAAAGTTAACGGTCCCCAATGCATACATACTATGAAGTTTATTGTTGATTTCAAAGCAAGTACATCTGCGTGCAAGTCTTTGCAAATCGCTCGACACGTTATTAGGGCTCTTCAAGACAATCTTACGCGTAGTATTTCTTGGCGATGCTTGCACGTTTGTAGAAAATCGACTATTCACGTTCCTTTTAAGGAATATCTAAATTATGAAAATTCCGTTCACAGGTCAAATGCATCATCTGGGATTACCGGTGTATAAAAACTTAGCTTCACTTCTTATGCCAAAGCCAGATTCCCGGCGTAGTAAAACATAGCTTCACTTCCTATGCCAAAACGTTAAACAGAGCAACGGGTACGCAAATTATCCTCTCTCTTTCTTCTCCAGACGGAAGGAATGGCGCGTCGTCGTAGCACTTCATGGAAAGCTTCACGCCAGGAAGAAACAAGATGGATACGCCAAGGAAAGTTTTGTACTAAACGGAATGCCTTTCGAGAGACTAATGCAGGGTGGTGCGAAAGCAATTCCCCGTTACGCAGAAACCTGGGCCTTGACCGGGACGTCAACAGCATTCTTGACGGATGAAGCCGTTTTGTTCAACTTGTACATTGTCCATCGTAGAGTACTACGGACGGAATATTTGATCCTGAAATTGAAACAAACGGACCAAAAAATTGATCCTAAAATCGAGACAGCATTCCGACGTATTAATTTCAAGCCATTTTGTTCTGCAACTTCCACTTTGTCGATAGTAGTGTATGAAGGACGAAAAAATTGATCCTGATTTCAGTTTAAGCAGCGCCACGATCGTGCTGACATTCAACCAATATGTTTGAGCGTGTGCAATGGAAGCTCCGCTGTAGGCACTCAGGCTCTGTTTCATAATACATTATACACATGTACATTTTTGTGATTATTGAAACTATTGTTTGTTGCCGGAGCAGCTCCGTGATGGATCCAATGAAATATTCTGTATGGTTCCATACTCCAATACAAAATATTGCTGCTCCATAAACGTTTTCTGTATGGAGATCCAAAGATTCTTCTGCTTCCCAATGCGTGCATCTACTCCTATACAAAACATTGCTGCTCCATGAACGTTCTCTCGATGGATTATTCTGTTTCCCAATGCGCATCTGTTGAAGAATCTGTGTGATCCTAGGATTGCTTCCCTTACTTTCTTTTTCCTTTTCTTCCTCGCTTTCCTTTTCTTTTTCTTTGAACTTTGCAACTTACAAGTTTTTTTTCCCCTTTTTCTTTATCTTTGTACTTTACAATGAAAACAGTACAAGTTGCAGGCGCTGATAGACCACCCTCCTTTGCTCGTAATCCTTATGACGTGGCAGCTCACGACGATGTGGCTGATCTGGCAGCATCATCCATCAAATCTATTATTATTCCCCGTTGGGTCCCTTGACCATTAGAGGTCCATTTTTGTCTTCCATAAGGGTGCATTTCCTCCACGTGAGTTTTAAAGTATGTATATTTTAAATTTTGTCACATGGCATACTTTTGGCAAAGTTTAGTGACTAGACTTTCGTTTGATCCTTCTCCATCTCATCATTTGCTTGGACGTTTATGTTTATATTAATCTAAGAATTTTTAGCCCATATCTTTGTTCACAGTGGTTCACATGTCTAGAGACATAAGATATTAGCTTGTCATTAAACCTTTCTTTCAAAATAGTTCTTAAATTCCTTTCTTTCGTCCTTTTTGCATCCATCTAGCATGCCAATTCACTAAACATCTCATGAGGGTCATAACAAGACAAAGCACCCATAGACGCACGCATAGACGTGTTTCATGAACTTAATAAAAAACTTACGGGCGCGTCTATTTGCACGTCTATTTTCGCGTCTGGAGACCCGCGTCTAATTGCACGTCTATATATCAGATACACGCGCGTATAGACGTGCAGTTAGACGCATAAATAGACGCGCTTATAAACACGTTTATAGATGCACATATAGACGCAAGTCGAACAGACAGACGCGTATATAAACACGTTTTTAAACGCACTGATAGACGCCCTTTATTTTTTTTTAAAATTTTACAGAATACTGTGTATGTTGTGTATGCTATATAGTTACAAGAATCCCATATCCACATTGTGTAATTCAATTCTTACAGCCAACCGCATTTTAATTACAATTCCAAATAAAACATTACAACTCCAAAACACAATAAAATTGAAAGCTCAAAAAGTGCTTGTATATACATATAGCATGAAGCTAAGCCATGTCATGTGGCTTCAAGTACAAAAAATAAGAGGAGTGTATATACAAGAGGCACAAAGCCAAGCCAGTGGCTTTAAGTACAAAAAAGAGTAGCTAGCACTACTTATACGACTAATCTATGTTCTCCAGGTCCTCGCTCCTTTCCACGCTCCCTTCTGTGCTCCCTTCTGCGCCTCCTTCCTCCTCTTCCTCATCGTCTTGTGCACGGGCCTGTAAACAAGGGACAACATATATCAATGTATGAAAAATCAAATCTTTACTTATAATTTTGGCATTATTTAATTACTTTCAAATACCTGGGGGGCCGCTCCAGTAGCTCGGGTATACTGCTCCTCAGTAATCAACCCGTCATCATAGAAGTGCCTCCATGTATCTCCTCTGCGATGGTGGCGGTGGTAGGCTGTCTCCACTGGAGTAGGGTATCTGCCCACGATCTCAAGCTGCATGACCGCGACACACTTTGCGGAGGGATTAGTACAAAGAAACAACCAACCTCCTAATAAACTACATAAGCAATATAATTTGAGATCGATACTTACAAATTGGGCCTCCCATGATTCAACACCCCCTGCTCCAAAATGCGCGCTTCCATATTCCTCCATCTGGATCCTCCGTGCCTCCACGTGCTGCAGACTGGGGTCCTCCCTCGCTGACTTCATTGCCTTCTTCCACTCACGCTTGTGAGCGGTGTGGGGCGGGCCCCTTGGTGGTTGACCTGCCTCAAGCCTGGCAAGCTCCGCTAGTGCCTGCCTCTTAAGCGAAGATCTTTTATTGCTAAGTATCGTAACAATCTTTGACTTCCCCCATTTATCTGTGAACTGGCGATTGGGGGGGTTAGGATACCTAGAGCGAACAGTAGCGAGGGTCTCATCAGCCAACCTCTTTGGGTGGTCTTTGTAGTGTATAAAGCAATCTCTGTAATTGTTAGCAATTACAGAGCGCATGAAGGCCATGATGTCCTTCCCCCGCGCATCCATCAAGATGCCTCCTGTCTGAGTGATGTCATAATAAATCGTACCATCACCCAGAGGCACGTCTAAATCATCTGAATCATCATCCTCCCCACCGCCACATGGCCCAAAGCACTATGCCATGCATCCCCCACCGCTCTCCCTGCTACTACGCCTGCTACCCTGTCGTGTCGAGCTCGTACGCTGGCCACTCGTAGCTGGGGACTGCACGGGACTACGCTGACCACTCGTAGCTAGAGAACTGAGTCTCGACAACACAGGAGTACGTCGACGGCTCGCCGAGACAGAAGGACCTCCTGACGGCATGGGGGAAGGGGCATAAGACGGGATGGCAGAAGGGACACAAGACGGCATGGGGGAAGGGGCATAAGACGGTATGGGGGAAGGGGCATAAGAAGGGGCATAAGACGGCTGTGCTGACTCCGCTGGGGTGATCTCAGGCGGTGTGGGATGGCTTGGAGTCTGTAGTGCCGACTCCTGGGGAGTGTTTAGAGTACCCGTCATATACCCGTATAACTCCGCAGGACTAGGAGGATGCCCTAAAAGGTTATATAAGTCCTTCCAAATAGATTCCCGGGGATCAGGTGAGCTAGAAGCGCTTCCTGGCCACATGTTGAACTAGAAAAAAGGAAAAAAATCTATTACTGATGAGTTGAGAAGAAAGGGGAAGAAAAGAGAGGCTTACTGTCAGAGCGCGTCTATAGACACGTCTAATTTGCGCATCTATAGACACGTCTAACAGAGCGTCTAACAACTCGTCTAACAGAGCGTCTAACAGAGTGTCTATAGACGCGTCTGTCTGTGTCTGCAACAAGCCAGACGCGCAGTTAGACGTGCCTGTAGACGCGCTCTGAGATGCGCCTATAGACACGCTCCGATAGACAGGATTTTTAAAAAGTAGAAAAGGACATTGCGCCCGACACAAAAACGTGACACTGATACCCAGATCATGCGCTTCTTGGATACGAGAAAGTACAAATTTGGAGAGAGCAAACTTCCAAACAAGATCAACTGGAAAAAGACTTACTTGGATAGAGGTATGGAAGGTTCTTCTTTCTTTTTCAAAGTTGCTTCTCCTCCTTGTTCGTCCTCCTCTCCTTTAAGCTTAGAAGTAAGTGTGGGTGCCTTTCTCTTGAGTGTAAGCTTGGAAGTAAGTGTGGGAGCCAGCTCCCTCTTAAGCTTCGAAACTATGGATCTGCTAATAAAGAAGGAAGCAAGCTACGCGAAGTATAAGTAATGTGAAGAAAAGCAAAGCGAACGGCGTGCCGAAAAGCAGGTTTAAAAGTCGCGTCTATAGTCGCATCTAATAGCGCGTCTATAGGTGCGTCTAAATACACAGAATAGACACGCGTTTAGACGCGATTTCAGACACGACTATAGACGTGGCGATAGACGCAACACAGAGTTTAAATTAAACATTTGAAGAAGAGCAAATTTGGTGGGTTGTTTGTTTGTAGGATGTCTTCATCTTCAACAAGTAGCTCCAGTGAGAATGAATCCCTCCGTATCCACCATCGCGAAATGTGGTTGGAGCAAAAAATCAAATGTCTATGTGATCGATGTCGAGGAAACATGTATCGTGCACGCAAGATTACACTCAATCATATCTCAAAGTATGGAGAATAGGATGTGACCGTAAACAAGGTAAGGGTTTGTAAGTTAAGGTTGATTGAGATACCTATGGGTGTTCATATGTTTGAGTTATGATCCCGTTTTAATTTGATACAGGATGCAGTGCCACACCCGCATATGTTACCCTATGCCCGTCGTGAGGAGGCGAAGTGTCGGCGATATGAGGTGGGATGGACCGTTACGGATGCATGGAGTGATGGTGATAGTAGCCCTCCGCCATTACCTCATGAAGCCGTGGAGGAGGAGGTGTTTGATGATATGGTGCGGGATTTATATGTCCATCAAGGGAGGGATAATAGCATGGAGCAGGATGATCTTTTTACTGCAGCATCGACTCCACTGTTTGAGGGGTGCACATCCTCTGTTCTACGTGCCTCCCTTGAGTTACTAAACTTGCAAACCATCTATGGATGGAGCAATGCAAGTTTGACTGCATTACTCAAGTAAGCTTTAAAGTCGATTTTCCTTGAATGCATTACTGAAACATGGTGAATTATGCTAGTGGGTCAATTACTCGAATGCTTTTCCTCATTTATGGTCTTCATGTGCAGGCTATTGTGTAAAATGCTTCCAAGAGAGAATAAACTACCGACCTCAAGAGATATGGCAAGGCAACATGTGACCTCTCTTGGAGGATTAGATTACAAGTGCATCCATGCATGTGTCAACGATTGCATTTTGTTTCGTGGACTACATAAGGATGCAAGAGAGTGTCCTACTTGTGGAGAGGCAAGATATAGAGCAGATCTCAAAACCTTGGACGTGCCTCGTAAGGTATTGCGACATTTTCCCATAATCCCTCGCATCCAACATATGTTCAAGTGCAAATCTATTACAGAGCTCATGTCATGGCATTCCTCCCATCGATCAACCGATGGCAAGTGGAGAACTCCCGCGGACTCTCCTGCGTGGAAGCATATTAAAGACACATGGCCAAGCTTCAAGGAAGAACCTAGGAGCTTGAGACTTGGATTGGGTATGGACGGTGTGAACCCATTTGGTCTCAAAAGCACGTCTTACAGTGTATGGCCAGTGGTATTGGTGAATTACAATCTTCCACCCTCTATGGCTATTAAGAAAGGACATGTCATGCTGTCCCTTCTAATTCCAGGGAAACATAAAGTCAAAAACCCTGATGTTTATTTGGAGCCTTTGATTGATGAGCTAGAGATACTTTGGAGAGGTATCGAGGTGCATGATGTGAGCAGGCCTCCCTTGTCACGAGACTTCAACTGCAAAGCAGTCTTGATGTGGACGATGCATGACTTCCCAGGCTATGGCGAGTGTTCAGGTAAGCATTGCATTTTTAATTATGAATAGGCAAAGGATGTGGCACCCTAAACCCACCTTACACTCTTAATTGCATCTATTGTTCAGGTCTCACTACATCGGGTTACCATGCATGTCCTGTTTGTGGTCCTTCGCTAGTTGCCTCACGGGCAGACGCATTGAATAAGGTCATCTATGAGAATCACCATCGATTTCTCCCACCTGATCATCCTAGATATGTTGCCCCTTGGAATGAAGTCCTCCCACAATCACTCACCGCGGGAGATTGGATGAGAATTTGGGACGGTTCCACGACTCCTCCATCACTTGGCATGAGCCGGTAAGGGTTTGTAACTATTGGCTGGAAGTAAAGATTGGCTATATTGGCTGAAAGTAAAGATTGCACGCTAACACTTTATTTTGTTTAGATACTCCATCTTTTATCGTTTACCATATTGGTCCCACCTCAAGATCAATCACCTGCTTGATCCCATGCATATCTTCAAGAATGTGGCATCTACCATTTGGGAGCATTTGAATGGGACACGAGATTCGGTAGGCATAAGGGAGGATCTACGTACCACAGGGAGGATGCGTGAAGCTTGGCCTCAAGAGAGACCAAATGGGCGCGTTTTTTTACCTCGTGCACCGTGGATGTTATCAAAGCTAGAGATGGCGACGGTGAAGCGCGCTATTACTACAATTCGTACTCCCACTGGATGCATGAGGTGTTTGAAGGGAGCCTTTACAAAGAGCAAGAAAAGAGGTGTAGAGCAATTATATGGCTTGAAATCTCATGATTGGCACAAGATGCTCCAAGTAAGTATTTTATGTGCATAATATCTTTTTCCTTTCAAATTTGTGAGTGAATAGCTATAAGCAACTAATCAACCACCTCCTCGCGGGTTCAGTTCATACTACCTACTAGCATTTCACGTAGTGCGTCGAAGGACGTGAAAGATTGTATTTACAAGATGGGCAAGCTTGTGAGGTATGTGAGCTCAAAGGAAATAGATCCCACCACGGTTGAGAATGCTCGAGTTATGTCAGTGGAGGCGGTTTGTTTAGTAGAGGAGACATTTCCACGTTCTATTCTCACAAGCCAACTACATCTCATAGTGCATTTGGTGGATGAGATTGCTATATGCGGTACTATACATGCACGATGGTTGTTCTTCCTCGAGCGCTTCATGAAGACCTTGAAGGGCTTAGTGAGACAAAATGCAAGACCCGAAGGTAGCATGGCCGAGGGTTGGTTGGTAGAAGAGTCACTTGTATATGTTTCTGAGTTTCTTGTTGATGTGGATAGCTCTCTCCCACGACTATGGAGAGATGATGAAGACGTAAGGATGACCTCTATTGTGCCTCAAGGGAAAGGACGCAACAAAGTAATAGACACGGAGTTGCATAATAGTATCAACCTCTTTTGCGTGCTTAATAGTGATGTGATGAAAAGATGGGTGACAAGATACGAGGATGCAAAGGCAAGAAGACAAGAAGAAAGGGCCCTCTTTCGTATACACCACGGATCTCGTGTGCCATACCCTCAGCATCTAAGAGCACTTCCAAAGGATATTCATGTGGATTGGCTACTTGATGAAATGGAGAAAGCAGAGAAAGACGAGGGGATGCATATCACAATGGAAGAATGGGAGTATGCTAGGGGATGCATGAGCAAGGTCGATATATAGAATGTTATGCATAAGTTAGGAGCTTTCAATAATTTAGATTGCTTATTCAATTGATTTTTTCTTGGTGTAGTGCACTATGTTCAATGCTATATGGTGTGAGGGCAAGCATTTTCGAACACAACAGATTGATGATAAGAGAAACACACAAGATTGCGGCGTCATTGCTAGCTTTGAGGGAGCCAATGGAGCCATGGATGATTATTGTGGCATAATCCAATATATTATTATGCTTGACTTTCGACGCTTCTTTGTGTATGTTTTGGATGTAAAGTGGTTTAAGGACGTGGTGGAAAGAGGCCCTAATGCAACAATCAAACGCCATGCAAGTGGCTTTGTAACTATTGACTCCACAAAGTTTTAGCAAAGTAGGAAGGACACACTAGTACTACTGCAACAATGTGAACAGGTACTGTGCACACATATAAAAATACTGGCTTTTAAATATTTGATGCAAGAAAAGTAACATGATTGTATTTGTGTTTGAATTAGGTTGTCTATCAACCAATGGTGGATAATAATAGATGGTGGCATGTCATACCTATTATGCCACGTTCCAAAATGATGTATAGTACATTTACTAATATGGAGCGTATGGAGGATGATCATGGCCATGGACGTGATGATGACCGTGATTCAAGAGAGGAGGATGATCATGAGATAGGAGATACAGATATTGAGGCCATTACCCGTGAGGACGAGCCTACCATTCGAGATGCTGATTTCGATGAGCACATGAGTGGCACAAGTAGTAGTGGGTTGAATGTATTTGTAGATCTAAACACTTGTTTGGATTTTGAAGTAGGTAGTTTGGCAAGGGTTGATCTCATTGAGGATGAGCTTGAACCGTAGCCCCATAATTGATATTGGCAAAACTATTTTACATATTGTCTCATTCTCCTCATCTCACTTAATTCTTGTATATGTGGGCTTGCAAAAAATTATGTGCTTTGGTAATCATGGGCAATGTTTGGAAAGCAATGATGTACACCAAAATCTCACTTTTTGTATTCTCTGGTTTGCGTCTATTTACGCGTCTAAATGCGTGTCTGACTCTCAGTGTAAACGTGCAAATAAACGCGCAAATACATGCGCAAATAGACGCGCTAATAAATGGGATGTTAGACGGGCCCGTATTTTCTCAGGTTAGACGCGCACGTAGATGCGGTAATTTACGCGCAAATAGACGAGCTTTTAGACGCGCCTGTAATTCCTCTACTAAAGCAACGCCTATAGACGCGCCTGCTATTTTGCGCGTCTACCAAACGCGTCTATAGTTGCTTTGTGTTGTTGTGGGTTATACACGCGTTTGATCCTTGAGAAATTGGTCGAAATTGAGTAAGGATGTCTGCCCAGTCAATGGAGGACTTGTAAAGGTTTTGCATTCCCTTGATTCTTGACAAGTTATTTAGAATTTATATTGATTAAGGGCCTATACTTAGCAACACATAAGGAACATTTACAAAACTAAACATTTTTAAAGATGGAAATAATTATGAATCACCATACTTGTTTGAAGGCTAGTGTTTCAGATAGCATAATGAACTTCACTGACACACAACATAATTGCTAGACTAAAGCATGATAAGTATAGTGATTTATGTAAGGTTTGAGAAATATTTGCATATGGGTAAGTTGCTTAATCCTTAGAATTTGATGTTACTAAACTAGTCTACACATTCTAAACTTAAATATGAGGCATTATGGAATTTTATTCTAGACACTACAACACGGCAACTCATTTCTAACTCCTTCCTTGACGATTTTCGTGCCTTTGAAATTTTTTTGGGACTGGAGCTAAAAGCTAAAAAAAGATTATAAGTCAGAGAATTCACCGATTTGTAGGTCAATATGTATGTCAGTATACATTTATACATTGATATGTGAGTTTGAGAACACATATCGACACTCAGATTGACGTTGGGATTTCTTGATGAAAATTACAGAAAGTGTTTTGAGTAGGTTCATTTTGAAGATAAATATTTTAGGAACATGTACAAGTTTGGGATCGAAATACATAATATAGGAATAGGGATAAGGATGTCATTATGGGTATCGGACAAAATTACAAAAAGTAGTTTGCAATATATAGGACACAAATTCATTTGAATTTATTGATTTAAAGTTTAAAAAATTAAGAACATATACAAGTTTGATATCAAAATACAAAAATATTCAAGATGGACTTAATATACAAATTTTGATCAGAAGAAGATTGGTACCAGATGTGTTTGCTCGACTATCTTGTATGAAGTTAGCCATCACTCCACAATCAAATGTGGCTCTCTTCAAATGATGCATTCCACACAAAAATGTCATCCATATGACCACATTGCACTGTACTTTTTGTAATAAAATCATTAAAATTTTATAGCGCTTGTGACCATGGTTAGATCAAGCAAATCAAAAAGTAAGAAACGTACATGTTGATCACAATCCTAGTGCAAATTTCTACTCTCGCAGTGTTACTAGATCTCCATCATTTTTGGCCTTATGAAGAGATTGTTGTAACCAATCTTGTGACATGTCTTTGGGGAGAAGAATAAGGTTCCATCATTAGGGGAATTTTGGACTAAAAAAGGGCCTCATAAAGAGTGGATTAGCAAAATAGATTAAGAACTAACAAGGCCCATGTGAGTTCAAAAACATGCATCTCCCTAGGAGGTGGTGGTCCCAATGTGCCTCAAAAAATGCACCTAGGCACCCACTTGCAAGGCCCCCCTACTTGAAAAAATGTGCCCCTACCTCCCTCCCCAAGGTGGTTTCCATTCTAAAAAAGGAGCTTGTGGTGGGTACGTTAGATATCAATGCTCCAGTCTCTTGTAACTACGCGGGAACCAGCTAACTCTACTTGTAAGCCCCCCATATGAGGAGAAGGCATTTGAGTAGCTCGGTTATTCGGTAGGTCCTGGTTTGAACACCAGATGGGGGCCATGTGTGGCCTGATGGCTGGACGGCTTCAGAAGAGTTGGCACACTACCAACTAGGCTACATGGAAGTGCGGGAAGGCATCCCTTGACTGACCGCACTGAGGGTAGACGGAGCATTTCTCGGGGCAGCCCACTCTCGGGTCGCGGGGCTTGTTTGGAGCCTTAGATGATCCCAGATGGCTCAGTTTCTCTGCTTTACGCACCGATTCTATCGTATGGTTAGTGGCCTATTTCGGGACCGACCGTCAGTCGACCGTTTTGGGTAGACTGGGTCGGTCACCCAATTGAGCCTAACCGACTATGA
Source organism: Dipteris shenzhenensis (assembly GCF_047967505.1). Classification (NCBI taxonomy): domain Eukaryota; kingdom Viridiplantae; phylum Streptophyta; class Polypodiopsida; order Gleicheniales; family Dipteridaceae; genus Dipteris; species Dipteris shenzhenensis. The sequence goes on from NC_141597.1 coordinate 42,621,594, forward strand.
CTGGTGGATATATAAGAGCAAGCCCGTGAAGCCCATTTCATCACTGGCTACAACAACCCTGATTCCTTAGCATCCAGCCTCCGTCTTCTACTGTTTCCAGCTTGCCATCGAAGCTTCTTTCACAGGAGCGCACGGTTGGGAGGCAGCGCCATCTATTGTATCAGTTCTACAGTAATCAAATTTTTGATTCTCCATACTATCTTGTTTTCTCTCTTGCGTACGAGATCCTGTTATCTGTTGAGCATAGACGTTGTATTATTTTCTTACATGGTATCAAAGCCTGGACTCTAGCAAGAAGATTTGGTAGTTTGTTTTCTGTTTGCGAGCATATTGTGAGAGATGGCCTAGCCCGCAAGACTGCGAATCCCATCGTTCGACGAAAGCAAAAAGTTGGACGGCTCTAACTATCCACTCTGGAAGTTCAAGATGAAGACCATCCTAAGCGCATACGAGCTTTGGGACATTGCTACTGGGGTGGACGTGAGGCCGCTTGCGAGATCGGATCCAGCCAATGCAGGACAACAGATAGTACCAACTGCAGATGAGATTCTCGCGTGGACAAGAAGAAATGCAGATGCGCTGTGTTCTATTGCCTGCAGCGTAAGTGATTCCGTCATGGCGTTAATTCAACATGTTACCACAGCGGAGGAGGCATGGACGGTCTTGAAAAATCAGTACGAGACCACAAATCAGACGGGATTCAGAACCTGGAGACTCAACTGGCGAGCGAGAAGTTGTCTGAGTCTGAAGCGGCAGAGAAGTTCATCACGAGGGTGAAGAATCTACGTGATCAGATGACTGCGATTGGCATTACCATCACCAGCGAGAATCTAGCACGAAGGTGCATACGGATTCTCCCACCAAAGTACGACAGTCTTGTTACGGCGCTGAATACGCAGAACATAAATTCGCCCCTCAACTTTGAGCATTTCAGCGCGATGCTTCTGGAGGAGGAGATGCGTCAAAAGATGAGGACTGGAGAAGATTCGGCTTTCTAGACCGGATCAAAGAAAGGTAAGGTTAAGGACTCTGGTGACCCATCTTCTTCTGATGATAAAAAGAGAAAGAAGAAGATCAAGTGCTTCTATTGCAACAAGGCAGGGCACAAGCAGAATGAGTGCCGAAAGAAGATTGCAGATGAGAAGAACAGAGTAAAGAAAGAGTCCAGCAAACTCGCGCAGGCAGTACCAGTAGAGCTGTTCATTGCGATTGAGGAGATTTGCACGGAGGCAGTTCATGTACCTACGGATGAACCATGGATCATTGATAGTGGTGCATCGTGCCACATGACCAGTCGAAAGGATTGGTATACGTCTCTGCAGCCGGTAGGGAATGACATCCTGGTAGCAGTCGGCAATGATGCAAAATGTCCAGCAAAAGGAAAAGGTACGATTGCTCTCAAGTCAGATGGAGTTGTAAAAAAGTTGTCCGATGTTCTTTATGTGACAGATATCAAGAGGAACTTGTTGTCTGTTTCCACGATCACGGATCGGGACCTCAAAGTTCAATTCGATAAGAATGGTGCACAGATTCTGGATCTTCAAGGGAAGGTCATTGGTAAAGGTACACGGCGCAACAACATTTACGAACTCTCAGCTTTCAGTGCTCGAGCGGATGTGAAGAACACTAAGCTGTGGCATGAGAGGTTTGGTCATCTAAACCTTAGTTCTTTGAAGGAGATGCATAAAAGTGGAATGATTGCAGACCTATCAGAAATTTCAGATTTGCCCGATGTATGTGAAGCTTGCATGATGGGCAAGCAGCATCGGCATCCCTTTCCTAAAGAGGCCAGCTGGGCAAAGGCTCCTCTAGAGCTCGTTCACACGGACTTATGCGGAAAGATGGAGACAGAAGCTTTGGGTGGTTCCTACTACTTCATGACGCTGATCGACGACTACAATAGGACATGGATACACTTCCTAAAGACTAAAGACGAGGCTTTTAGTAGGTTCAAGGAATGGCATGTAATGGTCAAGAAAAAAACTGGGAGGAAGGTGAAGAAGTTGAGATCAGATGGAGATGGAGAGTTCACATCAACTGAATTCGAAAGTTATTGCAAAAGTCACGGAATCAAGAGGCAGAAACCCCCGCCACATACATCATAGCAAAATGGAGTAGCAGAACACAAGATGCACGTCATCTGCGAAATGGGCCGGAGTATGATGAAAGGGAAAGATTTGCCAAAGGCTTTCTGGGTTGAAGCATGTAACACTGCAGTTTACATCCTGAATCGTAGCTACATGAAGGCTGTGAACGGGATGACTCCACTGCAAGCCTTTTTTGGTAAGAAACCTTCAGTTGCACATTTCAGAGTTTTTGGATGTGACTGTTTTGTGCATGTCCTTGATGCTACCAGGACCAAATGGGAACCGAAGAGCCGGAAGTGTATTTTCTTGGGCTACAGTGAAGAGGCGAAGGGTTACTGTCTCTATAACCCTGTTACCAAGAAGGTAATTGTAAGTCGCGATGTGGTCTTCTCAGAACAGCCGCATCAATTGGAGGAGGATGCTTCCTTGCTAGACAACCAGGACCAGGATATCCATCTAGTACCGCCACTAACAGCAGACCGAACTCCCCCAACGGTGCTTGGGAGGATTCAAGACAAAGAAGACGAAGAAGAGCTTGCAGAACCACAACAGCAACGGTGATTCCCGAAGTGGGTAAAGTAGCTTTTGGATGGCAGAAAACCTCCAGCCATTGAGGAGGAACCATTCGAACACTGCCAGTCCAAGAGATTAGAGGAGCAAAGAAGGGCGCAGGAACACTTGGTCAACTATGCTTTGATGACAGAAGTGATCTGTGCTGATGAACCCAAGTGTCTTAAAGAGGCACAGGGCGATGATAGGTGGATGGAGGCTATGTAGTCGGAGTATGGCTCCATAATGAAGAACAACACTTGGGACCTTGTGGATCGACCACCAAAATGCAAGGTAATCGGAACCAAGTGCGTGTACAAGACCAAGTACAAGTTCGATGGCACGTTGGATAAATACAAGGCTCGGCTCGTGGCAAAAGGATTTGCACAGGTACATGGTTTTGATTATCAAGATACTTTTGCTCCCACAGCTCGACTAACCACAATTAACAGTGTTTTGGCTTTAGCTGCCCAGGGAAGTTGGCCCGTGTTTCAGATGGATGTGAAATCTGCCTTTCTGAATGGAGATCTCAAGGAGGAGGTATACGTGGAAACCACCAGGTTTTGAGATCCCTGGTTCATAAGGTAAAGTCTGCAAAGTGAAGAAGGCACTTTACGGGCTGAAACAGGCCCCACAAGCGTGGTACCAGTGAATTGATGCCTACTTTCTACAAAACAGGTTCAGGAGGAGCCCATCTGATGCAAATTTGTATCTCTTTAGAGAAGGAGGCAGGTGTATGATCGTGGTCCTTTATGTGGACGACCTTGTCATAACAGGGAACCATGAAGAGAAGATCTCGCAGACGAAGCATTTGCTAGGAAGAGAGTTTGAAATGACAGACCTCGGGCTGATGCATTTTTGTTTGGGGATTGAAGTTTGGCAGGAGCCGAAACAGATCTTCATTTCACAGCTGAATATGCTAGAGAGATACTGAAGGCATTTGGCATGGCTGAGTGCAAGACAGTTGGTACCCCTATGGAGGTTGACGCGAAGCTCTCAAACGAGGATTCATCACCACTGGTGGATGAAGTGAAGTACAGAAGGCTTGTGGGCAGCTTGATTTACTTGTGCAACACACGACCGGATATTAGTTTTATGACTGGTGTACTAAGCAGGTTTTCCAATAAGCCCCGGGAGAACCATTGGAGGGCAGGGATACGGGTGTTGAAATACATCAAAGGCACACTTGATTATGGCATCACCTATACCAAGGGCAACATCTTGACCGGATTCTATGACTCGGATTGGGTAGGAGACGTGGACAGCAGGAGATCAATGACAGGTTATTGTTTCTCACTTGGATCTAGAGTTGTGTCATGGGTCAGCAAGAAGCAACCCATAGTTGCTCTTTCTTCTACCGAGGCCGAGTACAAATCTGCATGCTTTGCTTCTTGCGAGGTAGTGTGGTTGAGGAGGATTTTGGGGGACATGGGTGCAGTGCAGAACAAGCCTATGCAATTATCATGTGACAATCAGAGTTGCATGGTGATTGCAAAGAACCCGGTGTTCCACGCTTGCACAAAACACATTGAGATTCAATATCACTTTGTACGCGAGCTCATCATGGATAAAGAGGTCAACTTGGTGTACTGTTCGAGTACAGAGAATGCTGCGGACATCTTCACGAAGGCTCTTGGAAGAGACTTGCTGGAGAGGCATCTTCATCGACTTGGCATTGGGCCGAAAAAGTAAGTTCACTTGCGGGTGGACATTGAGGGGGGGTGTTAGATATCAATGCTCCACTCTCATGTAACTACGCGGGAACCAGCTAACTCTACTTGTAAGCCCCCCATATGAGGAGAAGGCATTTGAGTAGCTCGGTTATCCGGTAGGTCCTGGTTTGGACACCAGATGGGGGCCATGTGTGGCCTGATGGCTGGACGGCTTCAGATAGAGTTGGCACACCGCCAACTAGGCTACATGCAAGTATGAGAAGGCATCCCTTGACTGACCGCACTGAGGGTAGACGGAGCATTTCCCGGGCAGCCCACTCTCGGGTTGCGAGGCTCGTTTGGAGCCTCAGATGATCCCGGATGGCTCTGGGCCGAACGGACACCATAGGTGAGTTGCTCTGTTTTGCGCATCGGATCTATCGTATGGTCGGTGGCCTATTTCGGGACCGACCCCCAGTTGACCGTTTTAGGCGGATTGGGTCGGTCACCCAATTGAGCCTAACCGACTACGACTGGTGGCTATATAAGAGCAAGCCCGTGAAGCCCATTTCATCACTAGCTACAACAACCCTGATTCCTTAGCATCCAACCTCCGTCTTCTACTGTTTCCAGCTTGCCATCGAAGCTTCTTTCATAGGAGCGCACGGTTGGGAGGCAGCGCCATCTATTGTATCAGTTCTACAGTAATCAAATTTTTGATTCTCCATACTATCTTGTTTTCTCTCTTGCGTATGAGATCCTGTTATCTGTTGAGCATAGACGTTGTATTATTTTCTTACGGGTATCACTCCCCCCAAAAATGTGATTTTTTTTAAAAGTTCAAAAAAGGCCTAAACCTATAGAAATTTCTAAAAAAGGTTTGTTTTTCTAATCCCATCCATGATTTTTGTAGAAATTTTATGATGGAGATTGTTAAAGAGAAGCACTTGACAAACTTTATGTAGTAAAGAGTATAGTGAAGAGAGAGAATCCAATTCCATTCTTAGGGATCCACGCCTGCGTGCAATTTTGCAAGAGGTTACAGCTGATTTAGGGGACATTGTAGACCCAACAGAAGTTGTCCATGCATGTGATATTCACTATTACACATGGGCCTTATTCTGATAGTTAAGCATCGACATTTAGCACACGCGGGGCGCTAATCCTCGGTATGCAAAGCGGGTTCAAAAAAGTATCGCTATATAGTGACACTTGCCAGACTTGTAGAAGGTCGTTATATAGCGACGTTTTACAAAGAGTGTTTTTCCCCATAATGACCTTTAAAGATAGTTTTTCCCAATGACAAAATTTTCTCCTTTTCATACATATTTGATCCTTTGAAAAAATAAAAGTACAAGAGCATGTACGTCAAGTTTGAAGCTCATATATTCATGTCCAAGTTTGAGATGAAAAAATCAATGAAGAGCATTTACATCAATGGCTTCATCCTAAGCCAAGTCTAGTGCGCCAAACAAGTCTATCTCCAACTCTATACCGAGTTGATCTCCTATATCATCATCGTACTCTGGCATCATATGTTCACCTAATACTTGATCATCTTCTTCAATAAAGTCGGGTGATTCTTGATGATCGTCATCTTCTTCCTTAATATCATGATCTCCAGCTTCCTCCCGTACAATGTCATTATGCACATCTTCCTCTTAGCTCATATTGTGATCTTCATTTTCTTTGCTAGATCCATTTGGATAAATTGGATTTGGCATTGGTAGTGGCATCTCCATATCCACATCTCTATCTTCAAAAATTTGCTTACTTCGTGGTGCAACTTGGATCAGAATGATCCAGATGAAAAACCACCTATATTGAAGATGGGTGCCAAATGCCATCAATTATATGAAATTATGCTTAAGTACATGTACCAATTGATCTTTAAAAATGAAAGCTTCAATTAATTAAATCATTAGTATGCACCTGCTCATATGCTCGGGAAGAACAAAAGTATCACTTTCATCGGTCCAAAGTTTCATGGAGTCTATTGCAAAAAAACCACTACTGTCTTTTCTCACTGTCGCATGGGGATCGTTGTAAATAGTTCTAAACCATTTTACATCAAGAATGAAAATACTAAATTGTTTGAAATCAATTTCATAGATTTTGCATATGGTCCCACAATAATCCAATTGTGAGGAGAGAAGATTGGTATTTGAAGCACTTGCTCGACTATCTTGTGTGAAGTTAGGCATGACTCCACAATCATAAGTGACTCTCTTTGAATCGTTGCGTTCCATGCAAAAATGTCATCCATATGACCATAATGCACTCTACTTTTTGTAATGCAAAAGAGCATCATTAAAACAATGAGGATGTATCTATTTTATAGCGTATTTTGTCACAAATAATTACTTAATTACGTCAAGAAGTAAGAAACTTACATGCATCATACATGCAGATGATAACTTATAACAAGTCCTGCATGCATGCATGAATGTGTTAGTATAAGATATGCGTGCGAAAGAGAGTCATAAAGCATAATTATATATTTTACATGTAAAGACACAACCACGTATCTGCGTGCTCTCCATATCCTAGGTAGTCACGCATGGTCCACATCAAGATTCCCCTGACCAAAATGTCATTGGTATGTCTAGGAGCTCTGGAAATATCAAAGACCCACACTTCTCTCCATAAGATCTCTATCTTCAAAAATTTGCTTACTTTGTGGTGCAACTTGAATCACACACCACCATCTTGGATCAAAACGATCCAGATAAAAAACCACCTATATTGAAGATGGGTGCCAAATGTCGTCAACTATATATATGAAATTTGCTTAAGTACATGTATCAATGGATCCTTAAAAACGAAAGCTTTGATTAAATCATTAGTATGCACTTGCTCACAGTGCTTGAGAAGAAAAAAAGTATCACTTTCATAGGTCGAATGTTTGGTGGAGTCTATTGCAAAGAAATCGCTACTATCTTTTCTCTCTGTCGCATGGGAACCATTGTAAATAGTTCTAAACCATTTTACATCAAGAATGAAAATACTAAATCTGACAAAACATGTGTACCTCAGGATCTATGGAGCACTCTAAGGTGGATGGAACCTGTGTGGAAACATGATGAAGAGAGTGCTCATGACATGTACCTCAAGTCAATTAGGTTCCAAGATAGATTAGCTTGGACTCATAAAGAGAATCTTGAGATAGTGCAATGTGCTTGATTGATATTACTTCAAATGAACCTCCCTTTTATAGGTGAGGGTACTTACATCCATTTGCTTGCTCACATGTGGGATATCTCCTCCATGCCATGTGGCAGCTTACCCTTTGCTCATACCTTTGCTCTACATGTGCTCATGGCACCACAACTCTCAACACCTCCCCTTGGTGCCATAATCCTTTGGCTACTGCAAGGTGGTCAGATGTGAGTTACATTCCATCACCTCCCCTTAGTGCATGCATTGCTACTTAAGGTGGTCAAGTGTGGTTTTTATATGTCAATACCTCCCCTGGGTGCTTTCATAGCTACTCTCAGGTGGTCAGGCTTGATTTACAAAACATAGGCAAGGTTGGCAAGGTTTTTGCTTTTCAATGCTTCATGTCGATGGTGTTTGCTTCTTCGCTTGACGTAGCTGGATGCATGATGCTTTGTTCTTCCATGTGCCTTGATGCTTTATGTGTGGATGCCATGCTTCATGCTATGGTCATCTCATGCACTTGTGCTTTCGGCATGCTTATGACAATGATGTGTGCATTCATGCTTTGAGTTGTCATTTGTTGCAAAGGTCTTACCAATTGATTTCTTTCAATATTGGTAGTGTCTAATTGCTAACAATGATTCTGACTTGATAGACGCGTAGAGCTCGAAAAGACGATCACTTTTCCTTTTTGGAGCATGTCCAAATTCTTCTTGGATTGGAAGTTACGGCTTGTCAAAAGTTTTGTGAAGAAGAGGGGGTCTTGATGATGTGGCACAGGGATTCACATGTTGAATTCCATACTGTGCTTAGCAAGAGACTCTGTGCTTAGGTGGTGGTATTAACCTAACCTTGAGCCTTTAACTATGGTTTAACTAAACCACAGTTAGTTTGATCTCAACCATGGTGAACCTTTACCATAGTTATTTTGACCACAGTTACTTGACCCGTGAGTTAACTCAACTCAACCAAGGTTACTTGTGATCTGCCACGTGTCAAAATTGCAGGAACCTTATGCAAGAAGAGAGCTTCTCTGCTACATCACACCGTGGTGAAGAAACGAGATCGTAGGAGATGGCGTCGCCGTCGCGAAGAGGCCTGGCTTGAGAAGGGCGTGCTTCTTGTTATCCAGGAGCAAGGATAGGCGTCGCGATGAACTGGAGCAGTCATTCGTTGGAGAAGCTGCAGACAGCTATCATTGTAGCCACCGTTTGTTAATGGTCGTGAGCCGTGGTGCCTTGTAGAAGGCTGATGCAGAGAGCTTCGTTCGTAGGTAGTGCATTGGCGACTGGCTGCAGGGAGCTTCTGGAGTGACTGGCTGACCATGCTATTGAGGCGTATCCGCAATCATGCAGCATGTAGAGAGTTGTTGCTTTGCATGAGCTCGTTGCTGAAGGTGGTCGATGGCATTGGAGCAGTGCTGGTGAGGGCGCTGTTCATCAGGATTCGACTGTGGCAACTATGGAGCTTTGTTGCGTGCGGATGGAGCGTGGCTGTCGTCGTTTGGAGCCAAGAGATCGCTGTCGATGCATAAATTTGTGCGGCTGCTGTTAACTCCACAAGCTATAAACCTTGTGCGCCTCGACCCCCTGTCAAAAGAGCTGCTCTTCCAACCGCGGCTAGTTGTAGAAGGCTGGGAGTCTCAAGGGAGCTCTCTTTGTGGGATGGTTGGTGCTGCAGCGAAGCTCGTAGTGAGTCGCATTGCTGGGTGTCATTTGTGTGCAGCTAAGTCAGTGGATGGAAGCCTTTGTGTCTCTTTGGAGCAGCTTGGTCTAGGTGGCAGACTTTTCTCAAAGCTCTCAATAAACTGAACAATTAGAGACTCTCTTTCTCTCAAGCTCTCTCTAAGAAGAAGAAGAACAACTCTTCACAGATCTATCTTACAAAATAGATCTCTAAAAAGAATGAACTTTCTCTCTCTCTCTCTCTCTCATTGACGGAATTCCCTCAATGCAATGGAAGGAATCAATGGACGGAAATTTTCTCTCTCTAGGGACGGAAATTTGTTCTCAATCTAAATCTAAAACTAACCTAGGAGAAAAACATGAGCTCCTAAGGCATGCCTACAACTAATCTAGGAATGGAAGCAATCCTAGTGAACTACTAATGAGCTAAACTAGGAGAGCTAAACCTATGCTCTGATACCATGACAAAACATGTGTGCCTCAAGATCTATGGAGCACTCTAAGGTGGATGGAACCTATGTGGAAACATGATGAAGAGAGTGCTCATGACATGTACCTCAAGTCAATTAGGTTCCAAGATAGATTAGCTTGGACTCATAAAGAGAATCTTGAGATAGTGCAATGTGCTTGATTGATATTACTTCAAATGAACCTCCCTTTTATAGGTGAGGGTACTTACATCCATTTGCTTGCTCACATGTGGGATATCTCCTCCATGCCATGTCGCAGCTTACCCTTTGCTCATACCTTTGCTCTACATGTGCTCATGGCACCACAACTCTCAACAAAATCGTCTAAAATCTTCATAGATTTTGCATATAGTTCCACAATAATCCAACTGTGAGGGGAGAAGATTGGTATCCGAAGCACTTGCTCGACTATCTTGTGTGAAGGTAGCCATGACTACACAATCATATGTGACTCTCTTTGAATCGATGCATTCCATGCGAAAATGTCGTCCATATGACCATAATGCACTATACTTTTTGTATTGTAAAAGAGCATCGTTAAAACAATGAAGATGCATCTATTTTATAGCGTATATTGCCACAAATAATTACTTAATTACGTCAAGAGGTAAGAAACTTACATGCATCATACATCCAGATGATAACTCTCGCTTGCGCTCAGTTATTGTCTCTCCATCGCATTTGGCTTTACATAGAGCTAGTTGTAGCCAATCAAGTGACATGTGAGTGGGGAGAAGAGCTAGATCCCGTGGATATGAAGGTGAGGTCTCGTAAATAGGGGGTAGATAAGGGGAATTTTCATATATTTATTGCACGCACGTGATGTCTCCTTATTACTACTAGTGAATCCCCCGTGGGTGGAATCCCCCAGACCGAGCTGATAATCATGAAGAAGATGCCATGTGGTGGCACTCCGGTGGTTGGTAATTAACTTAGCTACGACAGACGTGGCTGATGAGAGCCGCTCGTAGTGATTATGCATGCTAAAGTGCGATGGTGGGTGAACAGTGGCACGGTGGAATCATAGCCACGATAGACATGGCTAATGACAGCCACCACCACAAACATGGCTGATGACACCCCGGTGGATGATGTATGTGTGTAGGAACCAATTCCAAAAAATATTCAACAATGTGTGACTTTACATGGGTGGCATGTGTGTGCAAGAAGTATGCAACAATCATGAATCCGATGAAGGTATAACTCTGCCAAGTGTCACACAGAAGTGATGAACTACCAAATGTATTGAACTGGTGTCAGATGTGTGTGTATATAATGATGATAGATATGAAGGGACTGATGCCAGTGGGAACTAATCAGGTAATATGGAATGGATTACTTGGCTTGGTGTAGTTGGATCTGCTTTATGGCGATGGTAGCCTATAGCTAGACTACACGTTAGAGCACAAAATCTAGCAAATAAATTTTATCTGGATTCATTTTAATTGCTAGGTGTGTTGCAATGGTTCAAGAGGTGGTTATGATGATGAATTTTCAATGATGCTGACCTATGGATAATTCAAAATTCATATTTGAGGTCTTCATCACATAGAGCATGATTTGATGATAAATTTTGTTTTTTGGATCACTGTGAAATTCCACAGGTCTATATTAAAAGTTATGACTCCTAGAAGGATGGCCAAACTTTGATCTCAAGAGGGTGATCAAAATGATGAGGTGGCATGCAGGGTGATGTGGTAGTGGAATTCACATATTGTATGCAAGGTGTTCTTGTGAAGAGGAAAGTGTGCCTAGCAAGGGTTGTTCCACATGGCATTGATGAGGTGTCTAGGCTGAGGTTGCATATGCTGATTGGGCAACTGATGACCTAGTTGATGATGTGGTATTGCATGGCCACAACTGATGACTTAGAGGCAATGACGTGGTAGTGTCTACTGATGTGGCATTCCACATGGTAGAGAAGGTGGTGACGTGGTAGGGCAATTGATGTGGCATTCTTGACATGGCTATTGGGATGATGTGTCATGATAAGATGATATGGTAGCATGGGGTTTTCTGATGAAGTGGTATAAGCTAGATAAGATTACCACGTGTCATAAGGCTAACCAATAATATCCACTTGTTAACTTAGGGTTAATCTTACTTGGGTTAGTTTTACCCAACCCTTATCTCAAGGGACAACCACGTGTTGTGTTAGAAGGCTCTAAGAATCTCAAAGATTCTGGCAGAATCTCATTAGGGAAGAATTGGGGTCTTCAAAGGGCCCTCAATTAGTGTTTCATAATTTTAAGGGATTAGATACGGATTTGAGGTGTACCAATGAGAGTGCTCCTTTGTGTGGGGAAATGGTACATTGAGGTGTACAAAAGGACATGTTGTTCATTTATGGTAGGGGAGACATCCCACCCATGGTCTAGACCCATGGTTCTCCTAGCCATTGATCTAGTCCCCAATCCAAGGGTCACATCAAATTTAGAGTAGATCACTCCCAACCATTAAATCAACGGGTAGATCCAAGGGAGGGGATGAGAGGAGAATGTGCTTCAATCTAGGCCATAGATCAAGGGGTGGATCCAAGGGAGGGGATGAGAGAAAAAAGCACTTCAATCTAAGCCATAGATCAAGGGATGGATCCAAAGGGGGGGGATGAGTGCAAAAGGCACTTCAATATGGGCTATAGATCAAGCTTGCAAGACAAGCAAAGAATAGAAGATGACTTACCCAAGTAAAGAAGATAATGTCAAACCAAAAGAATGAGGTTACATTGAACTAACTCTACATGGAACAAGCTGCTGGGCACTGGGCGGCAAGAGGAGGATGCACTTTGCGGGCGACAGGAGGAGGATGTACTCTAATATTCAAATATTTATAGGGTAGGAGGTGAAAATTTTCACAAGTGCATGAGATAGTAGTAAAATTTTCAACTACCAATATTTTCCCTGGGATACACTTCAACAAAATTGGATATACCGGTTGTCCTCAAGCAAGTGCAACATGGCCCAAATTGCTTCAAAATACAAATAGGACAAAGGGTATGTTATCGAGCTTGATGCTATATATTATGAAATGCAATAACTTTTGACAACTTAATGATCCATGTAGCAAGTAATTGCATGGAAAAAGAACCAATAAAAAATTGTGAATAGTGTTGGATTTATTAAAAATCTTTGCATATTTTCAAATTCTTCCATTCTAGGGTGAATCTAGATACCAATATTACCAACTATCAATGTTTTAGTACCACCATGAAGTTTCCCACTAGTTTGGCTTCAATTTTGTTCATTGGTTTTAGTTTTCAACAAAGCAAGAAAAATTTATATAGTGTGCCCTTGAATGGGTGTTCATAATTTAAGCATAGCATTAGAGGCCCCTTAAGCCCAATCTAAGCTTCTCAATCAGGTATAGTGTTCTTTGGTTGAAGAGAAGCTCATAGTGTAATTTTGAATAATTACTTAGTTTCATGTATGAGTAGGATAAAACTTTGATGCTTGGAAATAAATTGTTATATCCTATACTCTTCATTTAATTTATGCATGCTTCACATGCAACATAGCACTTGTAATGCTTTAACCATCTCATTCGAAATCCTTATTACATACTTTTTTATTCTCATGTCTAAGATTGGAATGTGTAGTACGACTTGCAGATACATTTTGTGCAATTTTGTTGAGTAAATCATAAGTTATTGGTCAAGTAAAATGTGGCAGTTAAAGGCCATTGTGGCTTAACCCCGGTTATGTACAATACTCTAACATATATATATCTATATATAAATCATTAGGGGAGAATTGGGGTCTCAAAAGGGCCTCATAAGGAATGGATTAGTCCTAATGAAAGGGCCAAGGTAGCTCCCAAAAAGTCCTAACCCCCCCTCACCTAGGTGGGTTAAGCCCAAAAGTGACCCCACCTCTTACACCTCTTACACAACTCTTACTCCTAGGTGGGAACCAAAAAATTCAAAATTTAAAATTCGAATTTTGAATTCCCTCCCTTCTTCTCTCTCCTCCCTCCCTCCCTCCCCCTCCTCCCTCCCTCTCCCTCCCTCACTCCCCCTCCTCACTCCCTCCTCCCCCTCCCTCCTCCCCCCTCCCCCTCCCCTCTCCTCTACTCCCCCTCCCCCTCCTCACTCCCTCCTCCCCCTTCCTACTCCTCCCCCTCCCTCCCTTCCTCCTCCACGCTTGCTCCTCCTGCCCTCCCCCTCCATCCCTCCTCCATGCCTGCTCCTCCTCCCCTCCCCCTCCCTCCTCCTCCATTGTTGTTCCTCCTCCCCCCTCACTCCTACTCCTCCCTCCTCCCTCCCTCCTCCTCCATGCCTACTCCTCCTCACCCTCCACACCTGCCGGTCTGCCCCCCTTTCCTCCTCTTCAACTAGTGGTCCTCTCTCTCCCATCCCTCCTCCTCCTCACCCTCCCTCTTCCTGCGTACTGCTCCTTCAAGCTTGCATCTCCACACCTTCTCCTTCTCTACACTCCTTTAGTCATGGCACCATTCGAGGATGTCTCCAACAAGTACCAGGTGTGTACCAAGTTCACTTAGAGTTGGAGGTTGAATACGCAAGCACATGCAGTCTAGGATTGAGGGGAGCTTCCAAAATCCACAGTCTTCATTCACAAGGAAAGAAGCATCTCAACCTTTGGGTAGAAGGATCCTTGTATCCTTTAGATCCTGCCAACCAAAAGAGCCCTCCTTTCCATACAATGCATGAGCTAGTTTGGTTTGTTGGAAATGGACATGCGGGGTTGCTTGGTTATTGCAATTGGTTAAACAATGCTCAGTCAATGGCTATGCAAGCAAGTGAGATGCACAGAGCCCAAGCAGAGATGCTAGCACATTTAGGAAACAGCATAATTGTTGCAATGCATAGCTCTATGTAGGATCTTGAAAGGGAGAACCAGGATCTTCATGATAAAGCCAAAGCATTGGACTTGGATCGAAATGCATTGGACTTGGAGTGACATGAATTAGAAGAGTCACTCTGTAAGCTAGCTGAGTCCAAAAAAGGCTTGGAAATATCTATATACAATCAAGTTCAATAAGCTGTAGAGAAGGAACGAGAGAAGGCAGAAGAACGAGTGCAAAAGATGAAAGAAACACATTTGGTATTGAAGGAGAGGAAAAGAAGGTACTTACATAACATGGATGCATTGGCACCCATTGGTGGTGCTAGAAAGAGGAGAGTCCAGGATACAAGGTTGGTTATCAAATATTCCAATGAGATTACACTCTTTTATGCTACACTGTTTGTGACTAAGTTTTTATTGTGTTCTTCTTTAGGAACTTCATGGAAGATGTGATGGGAAGAACGGACGGGGATGATATTGACTGTTCATATGCTCTAGCTAGTTTATTGAAGTCAAGCGATGTCATTGGATACTAAGGGACCCAAGACACAAGCGCCTATGTGTGCAAGTTGCTGAGGAGGTGATGAAGGACTTCAAGGATATTGTGGATGCAAAGGAGATTCTTGCAGCTTGTGATACTGTCAGTGTAAGTCGTGAAGCTTACACATCTATTTTCAAAATTTTCAAGTCTACTATTTTGGGAAAGTATAAGAAGTCTACAGTGCCCCTACCCACACCTTGGTCTATGCTCAAGATGTGCACGGCAAGAAACAAACCAATGTGCAAGAGAAATGCTTGGAGGGTACCATTGTGTAAGGGGCACAATGACTTGGAAGAGTAAAAAGAAATCTGGCTTGCAAACCTTTGAGATGAATGCTTTCAACAATGTCTACTTAGATGTTGAGAAACTATAACAAGCAATGGTCAAATTCTATGGCATGAGAGAAGATGGTAAGAGTAAATCCATTATAGCATTGCACTTTACTTAGTTCATTTCCTATATCATGTTTATCCTAACAATTTTTCTCTTTTGTTGTACAGATTGCAATGGAAAGCTCATATTTGTCATCAAAATGGATGAAGCTCAATTGGTGAAAGAACACAAGTTAGAGAGAGTCAGCATTTGCATTATGAATAAAGCCTTAGCCTTTGTTCAAGGGGATGAAGAAGTAGAGCAAGATTTCTCAGTGCAATCAGAGAAAGATATATGGTGGCTTGCAGCATTTGAGACTCCAAAAGAGTGCCATGAGACATTGAAGTGGGTTCCATATAGAACAGGAATCCCATCGACCATCCAAAGACAAGAGGAAGGGCAAACATTGACAGTCGATGGCCGTGGAACCTTTCAAGTTGAATGGCATCTTGCTGGTGTTTTGAAAAGCCTCAAGTTCTTGCATGGTTGTGATACAGAGGCAAATGCAATGAACACATGCCTTTAGTGCATGTGTTCACAATGTAAGCAAAAGGCTGGCTTACAATGGGAGAATGGAATTCTATCTTGCAACCAAACGCAAGCTCCCAATCGCAACAAGAAGGCATCAGAACTTGCAAAAGCAGTTCAAATTGTATCAAAGCATAGAATCCATAGGGAGTCACGGAGTCGCACGTTGGTTGCAAGCTAGAGTGAGAGAAGGGAGTTGGTGTAATTGTATACAAATATGAAATAAATATATTGCTTATTTTGACCACAATTTGTGTACTCACTCTTTAATATCTTGCTTATTTTGACCACAATTTTTGTACTCACTCGACGTTGGGGAAAGTGGGGACATGGTGAAGGAGGGGGGAGAGAAGGGAGGGGCATGGGGCAGGGCAAGGGGAGGGGTGGAGTGGTAGCAAGGGTGGGGGGAGGGGGGGATGGGGGCAATGGGGGAGGGCGACGGGTGTGGGTGGGGCAAGTAGGGGGAGGGCAGGGGGGAGAGCAGCAAGGATGGGGGGGGTTGGAGGGGTTAGGGCAGGGGCAGGGGGCACGATGAAACCCTAAATGTAATTAAAAGGGATGTCAAAACATGATGGGCCCTTATAAAACGTTTTAAAAAACCCTAACTCTCATTATTCAATGGCAAGAGTGAAGAACATTACTAGACCCATAGGACACCGCCTCCACCCTTCCTCCTCTAGCTCCACCACCTCCATGGCATCCATGCACACAAACCTATCTGGGTCCGTCGCTCGACTCTTGTGGGCCCTCCCCCAACTCTCGTGAGGTGTCCTAGGCTTCTCCTTAGCTTCAGCCTCAGCCTCAGCCTTAGCCTCAGCCTCAGCCTCAGCCTTTCCGTCAGCCTTCTCCTCAGCCTCAGTCTTCCCCTCAGCCTTCCCCTTAGCCTTCCCCTTAGCCTTCCCCTCAGCCTCAGCCTTCCCCTTAGCCTCACAGCCTCAGCCTTCCCCTCAACCTTCCCCTCAGCCTTCCCCTCAAGCTTCCCCTTAGCCTTCCCCTCAGCCTTCCCCTCCCCATGAGAGCCCTCTCCAGATTGAACAAAATGTGTTCGATAACCTCCTAGACATAGAGAGGCTTCCTGAGGGCCAACAGACTACCAAGGAAGAGCACCATCTTCCCTCTCCCAGAGATACAGCCCATCACAGAGATGATCCCTATGCCCATGAGGAGGGTAAAGCAAACTCTGAGGAAGCCCCATCCCAAAGAAGGCCAAAGCTCCAGACGTCAGCGAGAGGAGGACTCGGAGGAGGACCAATGCACACAAGAGTAGTGAAAGAAGTTCAAGGTAGACAGGAGGAAGTGGGAAGGTGTTCAGGTACCTGTAATTCCCCACCAAGAGTCAGGAAGCCATACATAGCAAAGCTATGAGCACGGGCCCTGAGGGAGTTCAAGCAAATGCAAAAGACCACCGACAACTTGATCCCGCGTGCTTCCTTCCAACGTGTGGTACGGGAGATAGCACATGGATACAAGGACGATGTGCGCTTCAGCACAGGAGCTATGGGGGTGCTCCAAGAGGCTGTAGAGCAAGTGACCACCGCTCTGTTCGAGATCCATGCAAAGCACGCCACATTCATGGACAAGGACATGGCTCTGGTGGAGCGGCTATGGAGTCACCCAAGTTTGAAGCCCTAGATTCTCTTGTAGCCCACTCTTAGGACTTAGACCACCCAGTGCCCTTGAAGGCACTATCTTGTATCTAAGACCCAAGGGCTGATTTTTTTAAATAAAATATATCGACATTCTCTATCCTATTGCATTGTTGTGTATTTTCCATTTCTATGACTGCAGTAACTGATCATTTTAATGTAAGTTTTGAATTCTATCAAATCCTGAAGGAATTTCACCATTACGTAGAAGGGAAAAGTGTTCGGCACGTCGCCAAGAGTGCGCCGTGGTGGTTTTGGGCTTTCTAGGGTCTTGGCAATGTGCCAAACACTTTTCTCTTCTACGCTATGGTGAAATTCCTTCAAGATTTGACAGAAATGAACTCTCGATACCTAGAATTGGTGAAAATGATACTAAATTGGCTAGAAATTTATTAAATTAGCACAATTAAAATGATGGAGAAAATATATCATCAACAACTTAAACAAAATACAATGGGAAGGCCTCACAGGCTATCTTTCTTCTTGGCTAGTTTGAGTACATCGAGAATAGGGGTCTTTGAATCCCCTAATGGATTCCTAGATATAAATCTAGCTGCAACATCACTAGCATCCTCCTCTTCTGCTACCAAAGACATAGCCGTTGTCATCAATGCCCTACCATGAATGTTCGATCCAAAGGCATTGATAGCAACTAGGCGATGTACCAAAATGACTTTGTTGGCATTCTGACTAATGTTGGAGTATCCAATAGCACGCGACAATGCCTTGCACTTCAGCAGCTCCGAAGGACCTCGAGGATAAGTGAAATACCATGATATGCTCTGCGACTTTGCCAAGGTAATGAGCCAAAGAATGATGTGGCCCAAATGTGCTGCAAACATTACCCCATCGAGATGAGAATTCATCAAGCTCAAATGCATCTTACAACAATTCAACAAACATTAGAAGATTGACAAAACAAATTATACTTAAAGAACATCAAAATAAAAAATATTGTTCAAGCTTACCACCACTACAGTGTCATCGGCTTCTATCCCTTTCTCATTTGCAATGTTGATGGAACCAGGTGCTATGTGATGTTCCATTTGGGAGGTGGACGCTTTCTCCTGACCTGTGTTGGAGGTGGAAGCTTCTGCATGAGAGGGTTGTGCATCGTATACGAACATGTCTGCATCCCTCATTGAAACTAGTGTCGTCAAGAGAAAGTCTTCCATTGTCTGGTCTTCAATACCTAAAACCCCGAGATCTTTGACACTTGTGTCAACATCGAACCCCGATAGGACTCCGAGTGCCTCATCCTCTCATAGTCCAAAAAGAATCTCTATGTCATGGAGGAATATGTACTCTTCTCCATCGATGATGAGGGGGGACAAGGACCATAATTCTGAGTCTGGGTCAATGGTCTCCGATGCAGATTCTTGCTCTACTGGGGGCTCTTGAAGTAGGCTCAATGCTTGAGCTGCTTCCATCTCCTCTGGTGGATCATCAAGACTCTCTTCCATGTAGATGTCTTAGTCTAGTGTAGGGACGACTAGATCAACAGTTCTACTAGAGGGGGTGCTAGACGATGAGGCTTCTTGCTCTAAATTTCCTTCTTGGAGAAGGAAGATGAATGTCATCTCCCATGAAAGGAATTTGGTGCCTGTATTTCCTATGATCCCTGCGTCTAGAATGTCTTGAACTTCAATTGTCCTGAACCCTTCATATGTAAGGTTGTCACAAAAGCGGGTCAAGCACTTTACAAACTTGGGTTCCTCTACGAACATATACTTTATGTAATCTATGGGAACCCATCTCTTTGAAGTGTGGTCAAGTGTATAGGCAAAATTTGAGAAATTATCTTGCATGTAAAGGATGAGATCTGAGAAGTCATCCTTGGCTCGCATATATGTGCCTAGGACATCTAAAGACTTATTAAACACTAAAAATAGCTCTTCCTCATGATCTGCATGCAGTTCATGAGATGAAGTCATGGAACACAGTTCTAGCTGAATCCATGGCAAATAGCAGTTGATGGAGGGAGTAACTTTTGAGGATGGGAGTTTTAATGGCTCTCTAAATGTGAAAGTGAGAATGTGATGTAAAAAGGGCTCTTACCCCTTAATATATATCAAAACCCTAAAAATTAAAATTAATCATAAAATCCCCAAATTTTTTGAAAAACATTTACCATGAACTGAAAGGAGAAAACATTCAAAGAAATAACATTTTAATTTAATTGTCCATCATCTTTTGAAGCAATAACTAGGATTTGACAGACAAAAAATTAAATGCTGCACTAGTTAAACACATTGTTAGCAATCTTTAAAGTTGCTGGAGGAATGAAATTGGCACTATGCATGCACTTCTCCACACGGCGGTTGATCTTACCCACCATTTAAGGTAAAGTAGAAGGACTCTAACATGCCGTTCTCCATGACCAATAGGTGTTCTCGCATGTCCCTTAGAGTCAATTGCGATGTGACATTCACATTCTTGACATCTCCCTCTTCAACATCAATAGACAAACTTACCCCCATATTGTCTTCATCATTAGAGTCAAGGGGAAGCCACCGGCCATTTGTTTGCGTCCAGCGCCTGTACTAAAAAGCTAAATACAACATTTGGCATGACAAATGGTATCTAATAACCACATTGTCTTTACATGCGTGACATTGAAACACATCACCATTTTGGTCACCTGACCTGTGACAAAACATGTGTGCCTCAGGATCTATGGAGCACTCTAAGGTGGATGGAACCTATGTGGAAACATGATGAAGAGAGTGCTCATGACATGTATCTCAAGTCAATTAGGTTCCAAGATAGATTAGCTTGGACTCATAAAGAGAATCTTGAGATAGTGCAAAGTGCTTGATTGATATTACTTCAAATGAACCTCCCTTTTATAGGTGAGGGTACTTACATCCATTTGCTTGCTCACATGTGGGATATATCCTCCATGCCATGTGGCAGCTTGGCCTTTGCTCATACCTTTGCTCTACATGTGCTCATGGCACCACAACTCTCAACAACCTGGCTCTCGAATTCATCCCAAGTAAATCTTCAAGAGCATTTTCATCTACACGCTTGCAGGACAACATAGTTTTTATTCTATGCATATGTATATTCTAAAATAAAGAAGCAAAAATGTGCAGAGGCATAAACCAAGATAACCTTGCCCATTTGGATCCAAATGTAAACTTCATGGGCCATGCCCACATCCTTTGCAATCTTGTCCTTGTACGATTGCAATGTCCTCGAGTCCGCATTGCTACAATCCATGTCTTGAAGTTGTGGTGGTGCAATGGTTTGCAGACGTCCATAGCTTGATGATGTCGTTGGAGTGATGTATGTTGCATTATACCAATACACATTCTTCATTCGCAACAAGGAGGCCAACTTCTCCTTGGCATGCATTTGCTTACCTAAATACTCATGAATTGCAACAGTGAACTTGCCTATGAATGATTCAACTGGTTCCCACTCCTTGAGGTCCGAAGGGAAAACATCTGACACCATGAATAAGAGCTCTTAGAAACCAAACACAA
Organism: Dipteris shenzhenensis; assembly: GCF_047967505.1. NCBI lineage: Eukaryota > Viridiplantae > Streptophyta > Polypodiopsida > Gleicheniales > Dipteridaceae > Dipteris > Dipteris shenzhenensis. The sequence continues at coordinate 42,642,576 of NC_141597.1, forward strand.
AATTTCCAAATGGACTCATTACACTTACAGAGGTGAAAAAGGTACATAGATAGAAAGGCTCACAGTGTGATGGTATCCTAGATTGATTGAATGATGGAGGAAGCCACATATCTTTTCCCATGTAAACATGTTGCACTGTTGTGAGCCATCCTTTCTTCCCAAACTTGAACTTCAAGATGCACCCCTTCCACTCATGCAAGATGTCACCTCTCTTACTCTTGGGAAGCTTATGTGGACCTTTGTCCGATCCTTTCATTCACTATCCAGTAATTTAAGCTGTAGATGCAAGGGATCCACTCATCCAATGCATTTTTGGTGTTGTGGAAGACACAAGAGGTCACAACATTGCGTGGTCTTGTAGCCTTTCTCCTCACCATGCTTGCAGAGGTTGCAACAGCCAGAATGGGACTCCTAACAAGGCAATGCAACTCCAAAGAGGCACAAAAGAGCGAGAAGGAGAGGGACAGAGCAGTAGCAACAACAGAGGCACAGGAGAGGTAGAAGGAGAGGGACAGAGCAGCTCCAACAAAGGCACAAAAGAGGGAGAAGGAGAGGGACAAGAGCAGCAGCAACAGAGGCACAAGAGAGGGAGAAGGAGAGGGACAGAGCAACAGCAACAGAGGCACATGAGAGGGAGAAGGAGAGGGATAGAGCAGCTCCAAAAGAGGCACAGGAGAGGGAGAGGGGAGAGAGAGAGAGAGAGAGAGAGGAGCTGCAACAAGCAGGTTAGAGCAGGAGGGAGCAGAGAAAGAGGGGGAAGAGGGAAAATGCGTGGGATTTGGTCCAAATCTGAGTGACTTGGCAGGCTGGACCAGAATAGTGGGGGGCAGAGGCCCTAGAAAGAGGGAGGGGAGAAGAAAAATTCACCATTTGGGCCTTATCATCCCATTCAATGCAGTTTTGGGCTCATGTGGGGGAGGTGCACCTAGTAGGAGGGTCAAACATTGGTTAAGAGGGGGGGTTGGGTGGTCCCTAGTGTAAGGGGAGCAACCAATAGGGGCTCTCTGCAGGCCTGCCTGCCCTCCACCTCAACATACCATTGCCCCACACCTTCTAGCACTCTCATTGGTACACCTCAAATCACTCTCTAATCCCTTGAAATTAGGAAACACTAATTGGAGGCCCTTTTGAGACCCCAATTCTCCCCTAATGGTGGATGACATAGAAGATTAGGGTTTTTCCACCCACCAAAACTGAGTGGCTTTCTTTTGGTTCTCCCTCTCTCATCCTCTTCTGTTAGGCTTCCTTTGAGAGCACTCTCAACTGGTATCAGAGCCCAACTAGTCTCTCTAATGCTTATGGGTGGTCTAGCTGAGCCTGTGTATGTGCCTGGAGCCTAGAGTCTACTATTGCAGCTCTGTGGGAGGATGGAGCAAGCTTGTGAGTGCTTGTTTGAGTTGCCCAGGTGGTATTGTAACTTATAGAAGCTTGCAAGTGGTTTTTGGGAGTCTTTGAGTGATTTTTTGCAAGCCTGCACGTGGTTTTGGAGTAAGAAGATGTTTTTTAACAAATTCCTTGTTTCTTTCAATGACGATGACTAAGAGTCCAAAATGGCCTACAATTGCCTACTTTTTGTGTCCATTTCACTTCGAGAGTTCAAAAACCCCTTCATTCTTGAATTTGGGATCATTTCATTAGATTTCTGACTCATTGTCTCTGCTTCACTCTTTTTCTACCAGAGTGTTGGAACTCAAGTTTAAAGCAACCATTTGTAGATCTATCAGTTTCAGTGGGCTCAAGAGGTCCTTAAACTTCTGTATTGCTCATCATTCACACTCTGGTGGTGTTTAAAAATAGATCTATATGCAAAAACATTTCTTGGTCGTGTGTTGGACCTGGTGATTGGGACCACCGTTTCCAAAATCATTTGTTCCACTGCATTCCAGAGTCCCCAAAACCCCTACTTGTCAGCTCTTGCACAATTCCAAGGAGATTTGGAGAAGTTACATCTCTTTGCAACATCGAATCGTCTATTTCTCTGTCAAAAATCCATTCAAAGGTTCAAACCTTTGTTTTTTTAATCAGGTTAATTGCAAGGGTTGACTCCCCATTTCCCCATTCATCGGTTGGGATTTTGGAGTTCCAGCAAAAGAGAGATATTTGCAAATTGTCTTGCTGAGTCCAATTATGAAGTGACACCCACGTTTTGAGGCATATTAAGCCCTATTTTCAATCGTGGTCATTGTTGTGGGGCCATGATTTTTGGAACATACCTTATGCAAATCACTCTAGTTGCAGTCTAAGCCATGTGTGCTCATTTGTGGTTTGCATTGGGTCGTAGTGGATGCTTTATAGGCCATTTGGATGCATTGCAATCCTTGTTGGATGCACTGATAGGCTCAGATTTCCTTGCGAGATGTGTTATTAATGGATGATTAGCACACAGATATGCTATTTTATGCTCAAGGATAGCTTTGACACATTGCAATTGATGCACTGATAGTGCTATGCTCTCTTAGATGAGACATTATTGATGCTTATTTCCATGGATGGCGTTTATGCTTGAGGCATTTGCCTTTTAATGGCATTGGGTTTGCCATTGTTTGGTCATTGGAGGTTGACATGTTCTTTTGCACTAGATTTGCTCATATGGATGCATAGTATATGCACATGAGTCAGTTGCATTTTGATGCTTTGAGATTTGAGTTTTTTGGTGATATTACCCTCCGTTGTGGCAGACATATTTGGGTGCACCTAGTATTTGGTGTGATTCTTTCTTACAGACACTAGCAATTGGGATTTTGCTTTATTTGCATCATGGCATCCTCTTCCATGTCTGAAAAATAGTTTTTTAGTATTAAAAAGTTTGATGGGACAAAATTTTCTCTATGGAAAGAATAGATAAGGGATCTACTTATTCAAAAGAAGCAAATTAAACCCTTGGAAGGAATTGCACTAAGCCTGCAGCTTTGTCGGAGGATGATTGGAATGAGTTGGATGCATTAGCATTAGCAAAGTCTATTGTTAGACTTTATCTTGTAGAGTCAGTTTATTTCACGATAGTAAATGAGCAGACTACAAAAGATTTGTGGAAGAAATGATGTGCCACTTATAAGAAGGAAACTACCTCTAATAAAGTTTACCTCATAAAGAGGTTGTTTGATCTGTTGATGAAGGAATGGTTCTCCATTGTTTCTCACTTGAATTAATTCAATATTATTTTCAGCCAGCTTCAGGCTCAGAAGCTCAATTTTGATGTGGAGACCAAGGAAATATTCCTCTTGTGTTCATTGCCATCCTCATGGGATACGTTTTGTGAGTAACTTTGCACTTGGTGGAGTATTGAAGTTTGATGATGTTGTGGGTAGCTTGTTGGTCTCTAGATCAGATGGAAGTCTATGGATGGCAACAAGAAGGATACAGCCTTAACTATGCAAAGGGTCAGATCATAGTTCAGAGGGAAGTCCCAAGAAAGAGAGAAGTCTCGTAGCAAATCTAGGGCATAGGAAACATTAAGTGTTACCATTGTGGCAACACAAGCCACACAAAAAAGGATTGCTATACGAGCTGAAAAGAGAGCAAAAGTATAAGAAAAAGAATGCAAATTGGGGTGCAAACAAGAAGGAAGAGAGTCCAAGTGAGGACAAAGGAAAATTGAAGATCGAGGAGATCAATGCAGTCATTGATGATAGTGACAATGAAATTCTCTTCATGTCTAGTCTACTTTGCAGAGTTACTTACCACTTCAGATGATGCATATTCCTAGGATTGGATTTTGTATTCTGGTGCTTCATTCCATGTTACTCCCCATAGGGAATGATTCTCCACTTATGACAGTGGAAAGACAGGTTGTGTGCATCTTGGAAATAACCATGGATGTGACATAGTGGGAGCCGGTGACATAAAGATTTCTTTTGAAAATGGGTCTACTTTTGTTTTGAGAAATGTGATACATGTTCCTAAGCTTACCAAGAGTCTCATTTCAGCAGGCCAGCTAGATGATGCTAGTTTTCAGACCACCTTTGGCTTTTAGAGTTGAAAAATTCAAAAAATGCTGTATGGTTTTGGCAAGAGGTGCCGTGTGGGACATTGTATCCCTTATATGTATCAGGGTGTTTGATCATGTTATTGCAATAACCGAGCAGCCAAGTACTTCTTTATGGCATTGCAGGTTGGGGCACATGAGCCAGAATGGAATGAGACTCTTATGCCATTTGGGTTATGTACTGCATTTGAGTTTTTCTAACTTTGAATTTTTTTGAACAATGTCTCTATGGGAAGCAAACTAAATAAGCCCATAAAAGAAGGGGAAAGAAAGAGCTTGAAAGGCTTGATTTGGTGCATTTAGATGCATGCGGTCCCATGCCTACATGGTCATTAGGTAGGGCTAAATACTATGTGACATTCATTGATGATGCAACTAGGAAAGTGTGGGCTTATGCTATAGCTCGAAAGAGCGATGTGGTCTAGGTATTTCAAAAATGGCTAGCTTTGGTTGAAAATCAGTTACCTAGAACTCTTAAGTACCTACAAACTGACAATGGTGAAGAGTACCTCTCTCATGATTTTCAAGATTTGTTTGTTGATAAACGTGGGATCAAGAGGGAGCTCACGCCCCCTTGTACTCTAGAGCAAAATTCAGCTGCAGAAAAGATGAAGCGCACCATTCAGGAAAGGTTACAATCTATGCTTTCCAATACAAGTCTTTCTGGTGGTTTTTGGGCCAAGGCAATGAAGACTACAATGATGTGATCAATACATCACCTTGTAAGAGTTTGGATGGTGGCACTATTGAAGAGGCATGGAGTGTCAAGAAGCCCTCTTACTCTTATTTGCATATATTTGGGTGTTAGGCATATGCGCATATGCCAAAAGAGCTTCAAAAGAAGCTACATCCTGTCTAGAAAATGCATCTTTCGGGGTTATGGTGAAAGTGGAGAGATGGGCTATCGCCTCTGGGATCCAGAAGCAAAAAAGATCATACAAAGCCATGATGTGGTCTTCAAGAAGATGCATAAGACACCCATGAGGGATGTGGAAATGAGGAGAGTCACTTTCTAGGATGTGAATCCACCAGCATATGTTGATAGACAACAAGTTGTCCATGCACCGAGTGTGTAAGAAATGGTGCTAGTTAATGAGTTATATTATATAGCTCATACTATGTGCTATACATTATTTCTATTATATATTGCTTTATTTCATCTTTCAAGCATATTGAATGAGTTATATAGCTCATATTGTGTGCTATGTACTTTATCTATAGTATATAAACTCTATTCTCTCAGCCTCTTGAGTAAGCTACATAGGTCATGATATGTGCTATGTACATTATCCCAACTCTATAGCACTCAATCTATTTTTCCAAGCATATTGTATGAGATATATAGCTCATACTGTGTACTCTGGGATTTTTTTAGTACGTTTTTTAAAAGAAAAGAATGTGCTTTTCGAATTAGAAATGCATGTGGATGTTCAAAACACAAAAAATGCATTTTTTATAATTGGTCAACGTGCACCTGTTGACTGGTTATCTACCGATCCCAACACCGACCGGTATTTTACCAAAAATACGACTGGTGTTGGAATTCATTGGTCGCTGAAAAGATAACGGTCGGTGAATCACCACACCAACCGCTATATAACAAATCGATCGGTGAAACAAAAAGCCAGTCAGTATATTTGGGAAAATACCGGTCGGTGTAGTGAAACACCGATCCGTGTGCATAGACTGAACACATGGCATGCATGCATTGGCCATAAAAACCAACCGGTGTGTAGACATGTCAGCCAATACATGTCGAGTTGGATTCTATAAAAGGGCGCCTTCGTGTCATTCTTTTCCATAGTTCACTGAAATTCACCGGAGTTTTCCATAGTTTTCCGCATCTTCACTATTTTTTGCTTCTCCTTCAGGCTTTTGGTGAGCTTACCTCAATATTGTTCTCAATTAGGGCCAGGTGATGGCTCACTTTGGCCAGCTGGATTCACTTCTCCTTAGTTGGGAGAAAAGAGAGGATCGGTATTATGAAATACCAATCGATGTTGTGTGAAGATACTGGCCGGTGTATAGGTATACCAACTGGGAACTGCGGTTGTGGATAAAAGTCTCTACTAGGGCATTTTAAAATGCCCTAGAGCAACTTTAAAAAAGTTTTAAAAATTTTAATACAACGTTTTAAAACTGACGTTTTAATACTGCCACAAATCCCTATGTGTACTATGTGCATTATCTCTGCTATATAGTAAGCAGTCTATTCTTCCAAGCATATTGAATGAGCTATATAGCTCATGCTATGTGCTATGTACATTAACCCATGCTATATAGCACACAATCTATTCTTCCAAACATAATGTAGCTATATAGCTCATACTGTGTGCTATGTACATTATCTATGCTATATAACACTCACTCTATTCTCTTAGCCTACGGAATAAGATACATAGGTCATGCTATGTGCTATGTACATTATCCCTTCTCTCTATAGCACTCAATATGTTCTTCCAAGCATACTGTATGAGCTATATAGCTCATACTGTGTTCTATGTACATTATCTCTGCTATATAGGAAGTAGTCTATTCTTCGAAGCATACTGAATGAGCTATATAGCTCATGCTATGTGCTATGTACATTATCTTATGCTATATGGAACAGAATCTATTGTTCCAAACATAATGTAGCTATATAGTTTATATTGTGTGCTATGTACATTATCTATGCTATATAGCACACAATCTATTCTTTCAAGACTACTGAATGAGCTATATAGTGCATGTGTTGTACATTATTTCTGCTATATAGTCATTAATCTAATATTTCAAGCATGCTGAATGAGCTATATAGCTCATGCTATGTGCTATGTACATTATCCCATGCTATATAGCACTCAATCTATTCTTCCAAACATAATGTAGGAGCTATATAGCTCATATGTGTGCTATGTACATTATCTATGCTATATAGAACTCAATCTATTCTTTCAAGCTTACTAAATGAGCTATATAGCTCATGTGATGTACATTTTCTCTGCTATATAGTACTTAATCTAATATTTCAAGCATGCTAAATGAGCTATATATGATAACACATATCACATGATTTTTGTATGCTACACGGCTGAGGCACCTAAGTATCATTGCACAAAGTTGGTTGAATACATATGGCTAGATGTTTTGGAAAGTTTTGATATTTTGTATATATTTGCAAGTTCTAGCTTTAAAAATAGAGAGGATGATTGAGGAGGCACAAGCCCACATATAGTTGAAGTCCAGGGCTGAGTCTAGGGCCCCCATTATTATTTGTCCACATCCACCAGTTGCTGATGGTGTGGGTGATTTGCTTTTGAAGGCCGGTGACTACAGCCACCACTGCTCAGCCTGTGTCTTCCCTTTTAGTACTCAATCATTTGAGGTGTTTGGATTACAATGTGGTCACATGTACCACTTTATCATCTTTGCTCATGTAGCAACATAGATTGGTATGTGTGTACATAGTGAATGTAGATGAGACCATTTTTGAGAGATCCAAATCAATTATTGGCATTCCAGCTTCCTATAGATCTGGTATGTTTTAAATTATATGTGGTTTTTTCATCATAGTAAGTTAGCTGCTGTTAAATTATTAAAGTTTTGTTATGTTCATGTGTAGATGGCTGACTTGATCTTGAGTTTACTTCTCTTGATGGTGAGCACGTGATGCCTATTATAAGTTTGTATTGCAATAATATCCTCAACTATTCTTAGTGTCCATTTTGATAGTACTTTTACTATTATTTTTGTACTGTAGGTGAAGGAGGATTTGTGTGGGTGGAGATGTAAGAACACTTAAGAGAGGGAGGACTAGTGATTTGGACTCCACTTTTGTATGTAGCAATTGTGACCACTCTGCATTTGTGGAGTCCAGCCATGGCCCGAGAGACATCACATTGTGTATGGTTGAAGGTATGAATCTTTAACATTCGTAATTTCATTCATGTTCATCCTAATAGAGGATCTGGTATTAGTTGAATATGATCTCCAAATGGAATTTCAGGCTCATAGAAATTAAAGAGAAGAAATCAGGCTTTGCAATACCTTGAAGCCAGAGTGACTAGAAGAATGAAGGAGAAGGAATAATTAGAGGTTGATGGAGATAATGAGCTGCATGGCTTAGGAGGCAGGCACAAGATGTGGAGGATCCTGGGGAGACTCTTATTGGACCAATGGAGGTAGTTGATGATGACAATCCCTCATGTGTGGTTGAAGGTATGAATCCTTAACATTTGTAATTGCATACAATGTTCATCCTACTTTGAGGATCGTAGAATTGGTTGCTTATCATCTCCAAATGGACTTGTAGGCTTGGATAAATAAAAAAGAAGAAAGAAAGCATTACAATACCCTAAAGCCGGAGGGGATGCTAGAAGGGTAGTGACTAGAAGAATGAACGAGAAGGAATTGTTACTGGAGGATGGAAGTGATGAGGAGTTGGCAAGCTCAAGAGGGTCGGCACTGGACGTCAAGGATCCTAAGGAGGCTCTCGTTGGACCATTGGATGTCAATGATGATGACATTGCATTATCTCACTTCACACAAAAAAGACTCTTGAAGCATAGAGCTCAAGGCAATGGTATGTCATTGAAGTGTAATGAACTTCCATGACATTGTATGCAAGTAGTTATTTGCAAGTTAGTTAGATGAGCATCCCAACAATGTAGCTTGCAAGAGTTTTTTTGCAATATAATAAAGATGTGCCGTGCTTGGTGAATCATGATCCACCATGTGTTCCATCCTCTCCATGTTTGTCTTGTTTGACATGTTTCAATCATATTTAAGGCAAGTTATGCGTTGCCCAAAAATGCAATGTGCATGCAATTACTGTGCGCAATGCAAATGATGCAAATGATGATTCCCATGCAGGAAAAGATCATGCTATAGAAAGAAAAAAGCAAGGGAGGAAGAATACTATTAAATTGATTGGGGACACAAACCATGATGAAGTGTATCCTGATGAGAAAAGATATTTCTAGGTTGACAAGGCACAAGAAGGGTCTATTGATTATGTGGAAACTTTAGGTTACGTTAATGAGGTTGAAGAAGAACAGGATAAGAAGGTAGACTCAATGCTTGGTGCAGATTTGGATGCATTAGCAAAGATATTATTTGATATAAAAGCATTCACTGTTGATGTTCAAAAGGATGCACAGGCAGATGAATCAGCATATGAGGCTAATGTTAAGAAGGATGCACAGGCCGATGCATCACCACACAATGCTCATGTTGAAGAGGATACTAAGGCTCATGCAAAAGCTAAGGATGATGTTTAAAAGGATGTGCATGTTGATGTAGAAGCATCCACTGTTGATGTTCAGAAGGGTGCACATGTTGATGTAGAGGCACAAAAAGCTGAAGTTGAGAAGTCACATTTTTAAAATGTCCTAAAGCACAAAACACAATTACAACATAACTACTAATAAACAATTTTTTGTTTTATAGAAACAACAAATCCCATTGAGAAGACAACGAACATCATGTATAAAATAGAATCTAATACAATGATGTGTATGAACATGTATAGAACCATCATAGTGAAATACAAAATATGAGTCCATGAAAATTACAATGGTATGCTCACACAGTGAGCCTATACATATCAAATACAAAAATATGTAATCAACTAGTGATACCCAATAAAAATCCATCTGATCAACTGATGACCCGCCAAAACTATGATATGTAATGTGCTACTCCTCAGGATCGGCTCTCATGCCAATAGTTGCAAGTATGCTCTCGTGATCCTCCACTCCAAGGTGCCATCGTGGAGTGGACGTCGCCTTGCGAGTGCGAACATGACTCAAAGTAATCTTGATCGCAACAACAAGATGAGAATACATGTATGCCTCCTAATCCGCCATGTACTCTTGGAACTCAATATAACGACCACGCCTTTGTATCTGCTAAAAATAGTAGCCACCTATGATCATGCTGCATCGAAGTGCATCCCATGCCCATCCACTGTAGCCTCATTCAGCACACTCTTCACCATAGAGCATCGCAACAAGTAATAATCCACACCCTCCTCATTGCCCTCCAAAGCAATGACTGCGAAGATATCATCAATACGCAACATATTTATAAGCTGGTCGTAATCTCTAGAGGAACTGAATCCCGCATCCTGATCATCATCTACCTCCTCCCAAGGATGGAAGGGAGAAAGCACTAGCTGTGCCCATGGATCAGCCCATGGTATCATGGAGCACCCTCCCCAATCATCATCAATGCATGTGGAGCAAAAACATGCAAACCGTCGAGAAAAGATCACGGGGTGAGACTCACCTATGCTCCTGATGGAATGGAAATCAAGAGTGCCAGACATTGAACAACAATCAAAAGGCCTAGACTGATCAATACTCCCAATGTCCATGCACCAAAAATACCGGCTCACCACCCTATCATCACGTTACTGAAACAAGGAGATAGCACTAGTGGATGCACCAGTGCACCACATCATGTGCATCCTTGAAGCGATTGGCATTGTGACGCAACTAGTATCGACGCAAAGCATGCTTCACGCAAGCACCTGCACCATCGTGCTCTCCCTTACTGTGCCCTGTCTCAAAGTAGCTCCATGTGATCGGAATTCCTATCTCACGGTGCCATCTGCAGAACCAATAAAATTGTCTAGTAGATTCGAACTGACCACCACAACCATCTGACCAGATCCAGTGCCACTGCCATGTGACACCACGATCCCTCAAGAAACTATCATGCAAAGTGAAGCAATGCTGCACAAAATGGGCATCATGCGATCGATCATCACTAATGTAGAAGTGATACTCTCGCATAATGACACGTGAGTCCATGGTGCTATCAATGCCATTCACATGAGCCTATGGATGACAATAGCTAATGTGCACAAATTTAGCAACTTGCAATATGGCATTGAAAAAAAAAAGACTATTGAAATAATTCAATATAATGGGGCCATAAAAAAACCAATAACTCAATCACACATCACCTATTCGGAGAAATAATACTCCAATTGGATCTCATGCTATGGTGCAAAGGTATAATTCTCTGTAAAGTCCACCACTGAGACAACCACCCCTATAGGAAATTTCCTCAAACATGCATAGAACTGATGATCCTCCCATTTTGCAGTGTGCGAGTGGCATATGTAGCGATACAGCTTCCCTCAAAAACTGTCAATCAATACAACATGTGGAGTCTCCTTCCCCACAAGCTGCAACCTCCTTGACTATGCACCACCATCTAATGTTAGGGTACGGTACTCATACTGCTGCCAACAAACCATCTGCATGTCACAAGTATCTAGTGCAACTCGTGACACTCTAGCAAAGTCACCACACAAAGTACACCTTCCTTCCACATAATCAAGGGAGTGGAATAAAGCATCACCATCTTGTATACACAAAATGGAATGAAGGAAGTCACGAGGGCTAGTAGGAACCACTCCCTTATGACCATCAAGGGAATGGAATACGTCATACCTCAATCCAAAATCCACATGGTAGTGACAACACGTGTCACGCTCCTGAGAGCATCGCACAAACCATGGCTTGCATCACTCAAATGACCTTTGCCCAATCCTGAACTCCGGGTGCGCCTCTACAAATTGAGTGTATAGCTCAGTCTGGGTACACTCCAAAAAACATGCACCATGCTCAATGTACACACTGCGTGGCACCCTCTTGATTAATATTTTTGTTAATGCAATTTGAGAATAACCTATCTGATAAACCATGATAATTTGATTATTTTGCGACTTCCAAATATCTCCAAATACCTCAATCATGGTCATAAACCATGACAATTTGATTATTTTGCCCCTTTTGGATACCTCCAAATACCTCGATCGTGGTCCACAAACCATGACAATTTGGTTATTTTGCCACTTCCAAATACCTCCAAATACCTCGATCGTGGTCATAAATCTCAATCGTGGTATTCTATCTATGCTTCACGCACTCAAATCACATGCATGTCTAACTTACCATGCATGTTGATGATGTGGCTCACCATCATCATGATGTGTATACATGTGGCTGATGTGGCACCATGCATGGTGATGATGTGGCGATATGGTATGGAATATATGAGGCTCTTCCATGATGTGGAAATGTGATGTGGCATGATGACTTGGCATTCATGAGGTGGTAGATTGACATGGCAAATTGAGGTGGAGGGATTGGTGATGTGGCAATGTTGATGAGGTATGCCAAGGTGGCAAGGTGTGATGACATGGCTCCAAGAGTTCCTATGATGTGGAATGATGAGGTGGCACATGTGGTTAATGTGGCAGCACATGTGGCAATCTAAGGTGACATGGTAATGAGTGATGTCACATCTCCTTAATGACATGGCACCATGCAGTCTAACAACGTGGCATGGTGGCAAGGCAAAAATAGATGACTCAGCCTTCCACATGGGCAGCATGCACACTCTAAAGGCTTGCCACTAGGGTCGGTGATGCTCCTAACCTACCTCACCAAGCCTAATACCAAGCCTACCTTGTCTTGATATTAGGCTTGAGTGGCCCTTTTTCCCCCACAAAAAGGAGATTTCACTTGTGGATTCCATAATGTACCCTTCCCTTACGCAAATTTTTGACATTTTTGAAATGTTTGGTCATGTTTAAGAATTACTAGATTTATTTTTAATATTCTTTATTGTTCCTCTAAGGCGTAAAAGTAAAAATTAAACTTCAATCTCCCTAAATCTAACCATTGGATTTGGGATTTGATGATTGAACCACACACCCTTATGTGCCTACTAACCTTTCACCGAATTGGATTTGCTTAATTATTCAAAATACTTTAAAAATGTGGTGTGCTACTAAAATGAATGTATTTTATGACTTTATTTATTGTAAATAATTATTTATAACTAGATAAATCATTCAAATAATTACCAATAAATCAAGTTAAGCTCTAAATAATGTAAAGACACCACCTACAAAGTTTCAATAACATTTAATCTAAAATGAGTGAGAAATTCAAAATTTAATATGACACTCTTTGTTCGTGACAAAGGTGTGACCGCCCATGCTGTGTGACAGAAAGAAATTTTTTGTGCATGCATCAAACTTTTAATGAGATCATACCATTATGTGCACAATAGCATGTGTGATGTGTCTGAAGACTTCAAAGACTAGATCCATAGGGAAGTAGGTGAGATTTGCATTTTTGTGAGCCAAAAAGCTTGTTTTTCCACCTCCTAAGGATTGGGGAGTGAACAAAAAGTGGACACCCTTAGCTTGCTACTTCCTAGTCTCTTGATCACCTTCAAGCTGTGTTCTCTTATTGTATAGAGGGGATCGATCTATCTCATCCCTAATGACATGTACCACCTCTGAAGGTGTGTGTGTGAAAGAATGTAAGATCATGCTAAACCTAGTGCATCTTATTGAGTAGAAGACTATGGAGGCTCAAAGCATAGAAGAAACTCCATGAAAGAGATGATGAGCAACTATGAATCAATCGATTCCAAATCTATGCTTTTGCAATACAAGAGATAGGCTTCTTATAGAGAGAGCCCTTAGAATAGTCAACACTTGTGTGATCCTCTCATCCACATCTCTCCTTGTGGATATCCTTGATCCACATCTCCACATCATGTAGTCCACATCTTAGGGTGGCTACTTTAATACATTCCTTATTACATACCTTTTCCCTTTAATCTATGTGCTCATGGCACCATATCTCTCAACACCTCCCCTTGGTGCCATGATCCTTTGGCTACTAAAAGGTGGTCAGATGTGAGTTGTACATTCCATCACCTCCCCTTAGTGCTTGCATTGCTACTTAAGGTGGTAAAGTGTGTTTTACATGTCAATACCTCCCCTGGGTGCTTTCATAGCTACTCTCAGGTGGTCAGGCTTGATTTTTAAACATGTGGGCTAAAGGTGGTAAGGATTTTGCTTTTCAATGCTTCATGTCGATGGCGTTCACTTCTTCGCTTGACATAGCTTGATGCATGATGCTTTGTTCTTCCATGTGCCTTAATGCTTTCTGTGTGGATGCCATGCTTTTTGCTATGGTCATCTCATGCACTTGAGCTTTTGGCATCTCTTTTTTTTTTTTTTGGGCATTCATGCGTTGCTTTTCCATTTGTTGCAAAGGTCTTACCATGAGCTTTATTTTGCTTCAATGGCACTGTCTAATTGCTAACAATGATTTTAACTTCATAGACGTGTAGAGCTCAAAAAGATGATGACTTTTCCTTTTTGGAGCATATTCGAATTCTTTCTGGATTGAAAGTTACGGCTTGTCGAAGCCTTTGTGAAGAAGGGAGGGAATTGATTATGTGGTAGAGGGATTCACATGCTGCACTCACACTACTATGCTTAGCAAGAGGTTACTATGCCTTGGTGGCACTGCTGAATGTGCATGCTGATGTGGCATAACTAACCCTAACTCTAACCATGGTGGGTTAAGTTAACCAGACTCTGATTTAGCCATGTGGCATACTCTTAACTAAATGAGTTAACCCAAAGTTTAAACAAACGTAACCATAAACTTCACTTAACTACACCTATTTGCCATGTGGCATTTCCACTTGGCCAATTACTGACCAAGCCTATCCTTATCTCCACGTCTGGTTGTGGGCATTCCATTTCTCTCCCTCTGCTGCGTCTTTTCTCACTCGATGCGATGCTTAGCAAGGTGCTGTGAGGAGTGAGTGCGACTGTGAAGGGGTGTGTTGACAATCATGCAGCATGGGTTGTCGAGTAGCATTGAAGGTAGGGAGTCGTCTTGCTGTGAGCAAGGATCGTTGGAGCTTGGAGGTTGGCAGTCCGTTGAGAGGCTATGTTGGAGATGTAGAGGGCGCAACTATAGATCCACAATCCTTGGAGCTTGGCTTGGGAGGCAAATTACTGTCGTTGGAGAGTTTGTTTGATGATGGCAAGGCTTGGAGCTTGCTGGCGATGGTGCTGTGGGCTAAGTCGTGTAGGTGCCTTCCTTGCTCTTGCTTTGGCTTGCATCTACAAGTAGTAATCATTGAGGTTGTTTGCAGCAACTGTGGGCAGTAGGTAGGCGGTTTGGCGGACACCAACACACAACACAGATCCAGCTATTTTTTGCTAAACGGTCGTGGAGGCAGAGTATGAAGGCTTTGGAGGAGGTTGGTAGTTGTCCATGATGGCGAAGTCTGTTGCCAGCTGGTTGTAGAAGTGTTGTCAGCGTTGAGCCACGATGCTTGCTGGCCAGTGTAGTTGCTAGGCCCTTAGCTTGTTGCAGTCGACTGCATTGAAGTTGATGCTTGTGCTGGCTGCTGGTGAATTTGCTTGCTGCATTGGAGACATTACAGGTTGGTGTTGGAGTACATGGTTTTTCAATGGAGAAGCCCTAGAGCCACTACTAGTTGGTACTCATTGGAGCTCTTTGAAGTGGCTGCTGTTGAGAAGTAGATGGAGCACTACTGTGGCAGTTATGGGCTATGGAGCTGCAAGAGATCAAGCTATGGGAAGTCCATCGTGGATGAAGCTTGTTGATGGAGAACCTTTCTTCCAACTGCCTCACAGATTAGAGTCTTCTCCTTAAGACAAACACACTCTCTTGAATGAGATTTCTCAAAGGATGAAATGGAATCCTAACAATGAAATCTCAATGCTAATCAAAGAATTTTCTAACTAAGAAAAACATCTCTCTCTCAAAGAACGGAAATCTCTATCTACCTAAGGATTCTTAGATCTATCTCTCAATGACCTTAATCTAATCTAGGCTTAGCTAAACCTGCTCTGATACCATGTGAAAGAATGTAAGATCATGCTAAACCTAGTGCATCTTATTGAGCAGAAGACTATGGAGGCTCAAAGCATAGAAGAAACTCCATGAAAGAGATGATGAGCAACTATGAATCAATCGATTCCAAATCTATGCTTTTGCAATACAAGAGATAGGCTTCTTATAGAGAGAGCCCTTAGAATAGTCAACACGTGTGATCCTCTCATCCACATCTCTCCTTGTGGATATCTTTAATCCACATCTCCACATCATGTAGTCCACATCTTAGGGTGGCTACTTTAATACATTCCTTATCACATACCTTTGCCCTTTAATCTATGTGCTCATGGCCCCATATCTCTCAACAGTGTGTGTCTTGTCCTCTCTTGCTCTCTGCTGCAGGGTTGCTATGGATGGACCATGTCCTATGTGTCTTCCCTCATCATATGCATTTTGCTTTGTACTTTGGATTATTGTGTTGCATAGATCACTAACTGCAGCATCATATAGACATATCTTTGTTTTGAACCCTTCTCCTACTAGCCAGCTGTGGTGTTTTGCTTCTGAGAGATTCATAGTCAGTATTGGGGTTGCTCCAGGGCTTTGGATTGACTACAAAGGATGTCAATACACAATTATATCTCAAGTGCCACTTTTATTACAAAAATTAAACAACATCCTATTCTACTAACGTCCCTTACCGCTGTGACGCCAAAAATTGATATTTTTAATTTGGCAATGGTATTGTTTTTCTCTATGTTTGATAAGAGTTTGAGTATCAAGTGATAGCCTAGCAGCTCTCACGTATTTCTATTTTCTATGATATTGTATAGGATTGAGAGGATGAGTGGAATGGCTCATTGTAAATACCATAGGTATGAATTATAAATACCTTGCTATGGGGTGAGAGTTATTTGTGTATGGGATATTATGGAGTTTTTTAGAAAATAGGAAGAGTGAGTCATAAAAAGGTGGGCTCATGTCCATGTGTTTCAATAATATAAGAGCAATCACATGCCAAGCGTGTGGAAGGCATGTGGAGGAGTGTGAAGTTAAGAGGAATCCTTCTAGTCTAATTCCTATGTGGAATAAGGAGGATGTGGACATGTGGAAAAGAGAGGGTCCCTATGGGCTCCATGTGGGGAGACTCTTGACTTTCTCAATATTTTAAGAGTCTTGAGCATCTTGTGATGGGACACATTGCAAGAGTAGCCAAAAAGGACCTGGATGGTGACATATGGGCTTATATGATTGATGGGGAAAAGAATCTACAAGCAACAATTATAAATGGGTGAAGGAGGGTGACAAAATCTCTATAAAAGGAGCCCTCCTCTCCCTTGTTCATCAATCTCTTCCACCATTAGGCCTCATGTTTCTATAGCTCTAGTCTCCTCAAGCCTCTTCCATGAGCCTTCTCTCCCTCTTGTAGATGTAGACTCTTGAGTCCATCTCTCTCTAGTCCATTTTCTCTCTATGAGTAGTCTTGGAGCTTCCGCTCCCTCTTGTATGTATGAAAACTCTTCTTCTCCCTTGTGTTTGTAGTGTTTTGAGTTGCATTGGAGTGGATTCTCACTCTATTGGTAATGAGGGTCACTTCAGGTTCTCTCTCTTGAGTGTCTCTTCCCTTTTCTTTCTTTCAAAGCCTTAAAAGTTCTTTCTATTTGGCCGCTCACTGTGCACACATGGTCCATCTATTTCCTGAGCCACTATGAAACTTCTTTCCCTCTTCTAGGCAAAATCTATGAGGGGTGGATTGTTGATGAAGGTGGAGTCTTGAGGGAGCATCCTGCTCAGGCGAAATTAGCATGGGTGGAGGGCAGTTTTCATGACAGTTTGACCCCCTGTTAGTGTCTTGCTCATAACTTTCTACTCGGTACTCCAATTTTAATAAAATTTATATAAGCACGAAGCTCTCTTTAAGGCGCATGTTCGTATGTGATCAGATCTCAAATCAAATACTCTTGCAAAAATTTAGGAGTCTCTGTGTCTGACAGTCTGTTTTCATGATAGTTTTTACCCCCATCTAGTAAACTGTCCATAACTTTTTGGCAGCTTCTCTCTTTCTTACGAAACATATATCAGCGTGAAGCTCTCTTTAAAGTGCATGTCTCTATATGCTTAGATCTTGAATCAAATATTGCTACAAAATGTTATGAGTCTCTGTGTCTGATAGTCTATTTTCATGACAGTTTTTACTCCCTTCCAGTAAACTGTCCATATCTCTTCAACTGTGTATCTGTTTTCAACGAAATTATATCAGCGTGAAGGCCATCTCAAGGCGCATCTCTTCATGTGTTTGAATCTCTGATATCATGCCTCTATTGAAAGTTATAGGCCTCTGTGTTTAATGACAGTTTGTAGAGTGTTTTGAGCTAAGTGTAAAGGTGTCTATGAAGGAGGTGCAATGTTTCCTCGGAATCTACCCGTCCAACCCAATCAACCCCTTCAAACTCCTCGATATATATTAATTCATGTCATGTTGAGCTGCAAGATCTTCTTTCAACAACGTATCGCTTGTTGGGATATCTCAAGGTGTATGCCTCAGGCACACCTTATGTTTCTATGTGTGAGTGCTAGAGGCACAGTTAGGTGCCCACAAGCACAGTTAGGTGGTGGAAGAGCCACATAGGATGATTGAGAGAATCTAGGAGCAGATTGAGGAGATGATTGTGGAGCTCTGAAGTCATCAGTGATGTCAGTGAGCATGTATGAGGTGCCTACTTAAGGACCTCACTCTTCTTCATTCTACAAGCAAGTAATGCAAGTATTCTGAGTTTGTGTCCACTCTTTGCTTTCCTTTCAGTTTACCAACATGGTATCAGAGCCCTTTGATCCCCCTTGAGCCCATTTCTGCCACATCATCATCTTCTTCTTCATCTTCTTCTTCCCCATCTTCCTCCTTCTTCCCAAAATCTTAGAGAGCTTGATTCTCCACCTACAAACGACCATTGCCCAAACCCTCTGAGCTGGAAACTCCTCTAGTATGGGCAAACTTCCACCTGCAAGCAATTGAAGAAAAAACGTCTGTGGTGGCTGCCATTCTCCAAACAGCGAATTTTTTCTGTTACTCAATACTCCCTGCCTGCTCCGCCATTGCTTGAGCCCTCTTAGGAGTAGATGGGCGACCTCAAGACGAAGATTTTGAGCCATTTTTCAGGTCATTTGGTTCAGTAACGAGGGGGAAATTGTCAAAACTCAGTTTCAGCCTCTAGCAACTCTCACGGGCAAAAGTGCACACTATTTCGTCCAACCTCTGTGCTGGACCCTCTCTGGTATATGAGCTTTCTTTTGCTTTAGAAAGCCCTCTTTTCTTTGCTTTGAAGAGTGAGCTACAAGCCCTCCAAGTTCAGCTTTTCAGTTTTGACAGTTTTGGACAAGTTTTTGAAGATGATGCTGCATAAAATGCTACTCTAGCATTTCTGGTTTTTTGAAGCTTTCAATAACTTCAGTACAAGTGTGGCTTCAGTTTTGTTTTGAATTACTAGACCTGGTTTTGATTGGAAAGTATTTATTTCACCCACTTCTATGAAGCATGTAAGAAGAAGCATCATTGTTTGAATATTGGTCACTAGTCTTTGCTACATCAAGTGCTCATATTTTGGAAGTCTTTCAGTTATTTTTTCCTTGTAAGAGAGATAGACACTGCCCAATATCTGGGTTAGACCCTCTCATGGCTACCCTATTCAATCTCGAGAAGTTCAATGGAAAGGGCTTCCACACATGGCAGATGAAGGTGAAATTTGCATTGATGAGGGAGAACTTATGGGGACTTATCAAACCTACTCCTACCACTTCTTCTACGGCCTCCAATGCTGGAGAATCCTCAACTCCGACACGACCGGCAAGGGATCCAGCTAGAGAAGAAAAAGCATATGGTATCATTGCTCTTGCTTTAGGAGATGATTATATACACCATATCTCTGACTTGGAGTCTCCTTCGGAAGCTTAGCAGAAGCTTGACATGATTTTTGGTGCTAGCTCTCACATCTCTAAACTATCACTTAAAATCTCTTTCTTTGAATTGAAGATGACTAGTGGTACTACTTTAGCAGCTCATGTCAACTATATGTGGAGTCTTATGACTCAATTAGCTTCTATCAACTCTCCTATTTCTCCAGATGATGCTATGGCAGTGTTACTTAAGAGCATGCCTGAAGATTATGATCACATAGTTACCACTTTGAAAAATCTTCCTAATCCTAATCTTGAAGGTATTATCTCTGCTCTCCAAGAAGAAGAAAGGCATATGGAGCTCAGGAAAGGCAATGACACTGCTTATGCTGTAAAAGTCCAGAAGGGCAAGTATACTCCTTGCAATCACTGTGGAAAGACAAATCACCTTTCAAAGGACTGCTTCAAAATTAATCCATGCAAGCACTGTGGCAAGAACAACCATAATGAGAAGTTTTGCAGAGCCAAAGCAAAGACAGAAAATGCAAATCTACTTCCAGTTGAGCCTCCACAAGATGAGGCATCCCATGAAGATTATGCATTTTAATCATCTCTATGTATGCTCCAGATCTCTCTTTTTATGTCAAGGTACTCAGCCTGGATAGTCCTCCAAAATGAATGAAATAAACTATTGTGCTTTGTGTGTTTTGTAAACACCTCTGGTCACCTTATGATGTAGGCCATGTGTATGTTTTGCTCCATGGTACCTCCTGCAGACATTGTGTGCATGTACATGCAGGGGAGATAACCATTGGAAGGTCTTTTTTGTATCCCTTTTTGTTTACCTTACACCCAAGGGAACCCTTGCTAGCATGAGAACCTAGCCATAGATTAATCCTTGACCACCATGAGATGGCATGAGAAACTATGAGACTAGATGTATCCTTGACATAGCCTGAGGCATTCCCTTGAGGGGGGGTTTGTTGGGATATCTCAAGGTGTATGCCTCAGGCACACCTTATGTTTCTATGTGTGAGTGCTAGAGGCACAGTTAGGTGCCCACAAGCACAGTTAGGTGGTGGAAGAGCCACATAGGATGATTGAGAGAATCTAGGAGCAGATTGAGGAGATGATTGTGGAGCTCTGAAGTCATCAGTGATGTCAGTGAGCATGTATGAGGTGCCTACTTAAGGACCTCACTCTTCTTCATTCTACAAGCAAGTAATGCAAGTATTCTGAGTTTGTGTCCACTCTTTGCTTTCCTTTCAGTTTACCAACATCGCTCCTCTTTGGCACAGCAAACCACGGCTCGCTGAGATTATGGCCTCTACTGATCCTTTCCTTCTCCCGATGCTTGATTACAACATCACTTGGGATGTTACCATCTTCATTCTCATATGAGGGAGGAAAGTAAATATATTTGTTAGTCGGTTCGAAAGCAGCAAGAAGTGAAGAGGTGCGTGAAGTTTATTACCCCCAACTTCTTGTCACATCTTTTGGTGGAGACGTCGGGTACGTTTGGTATTGGATTCATCCCACCTTACTAAACGGTCTCGGGTGTACTTGATTGCATGTTATGCCTAGTATAGGCATGTGTTTCTGATGAGATAAAGAAGATGCCTGGAAGAACTTCGTTAGAAGAGATTGCAGCCTGTTTAAGAGAACTTGAAGATTGTGAAGGTGATGCTCAAGCTATTTGCAGAGTCACCATGATCATATCCTTTATGTTTGCACTATTGAATATGTTGGTGAATCGACAATGCCGGCAACAGGCACAATGATAGATTGGGGATTGTTCCATGCACTGGCAAAGTTGGTGTGAAGAAGAGTTGAGTCTGTGGGTAGTTTTGACTATAATAGTGGTGATTCTCAATGCTTTCAACTTCTTTTTCTATGCAAATGATGAAGAGTACAATATCTTGAAGCTTTTATGTGCACTTCCTATTGTGAGAAGGGTGATTCTGGAATGCATGTATACACAATGTTTTCGTGGTGCTAGTTGGTCACTTATTTTTGAAGATTTTGTTGAGGATCACATTGTGGAGGGCTTTCAACAAGTGGTTATGCATAATAAGTTGGTCTTGGTATACTAAGGCTCTGTGGGATCTTGTTTGGATCTTGTTATTTGGATCTTGGTGTTTCCTTTTTGTGTTTCATCATGGTGAAGATTCCAGTGTTTCGAGGGACCCAAGGGGAAGACCTAGAGTCTTATCTTTGGGATTTTGTTCGAGGATGCCGGCTTTCTGAATGGTCAATGAATGATCGGGCGGAGATTTTGCCTGATTTTCTTGAAGGTGTAGCCTTGAGTTGGCATGAGGCCTTGCCAGACTCTACCAAGGAGGACTGGGACTAAGTGGTGGCAGCAATGAAGCAGAGATTTGGGGCAGTGGAGTCACCAAATGCTTTGATGTTGCAGTTGGACCGGTTCTATCAAGGAGAGGGTGAGATGGTCTCTGCGTTGGCAATCCGATATGAAACTTTATGGACAAAGTATGAATGGGTAGCTTTGCAAGCTATGGCATCTGCATCATCGGCCCCTCAAAGTCTCTCAGGGATGGAGCACTTAAAGATGAGAAAATTTGTTATGGCTTCGGAGCCTCGTCTTTGTTCAAAAGTAATGAGTAAAGATCCAACAACATACATGGAGGCGCTTTGCATATTGCGACCAAGAAAGAAGCTTCTCTAAAGATTGAATCCTCTTTTGTGTCTTCAACAGCTTCAACTTCTAAGGTGGAGGTAATGGGCACTCCTCAGGTACCAAAGTCCTTTGAGTTAGATCATAATATCTCCCAATTGATGGCAGAGTTTGCTTATTTGAAATTGCATTTGGTTAATGCATGACAACCTAGAGCACCAAAGAGTGAAGATAGGCCTCGAGATAAGAGTGGGGTCACTTGCTATGAATGTAATGAAAAAGGTCACTATCACCCCGAGTGTCCTAGATTGAGAAAGAAAGAAGAAAAACAAGTATCCTTGTTAGAAGCTTCTTCAAGGGATGAGGAAAGAGAGGTAATGATGGCTAAACGGGGGCGTGGTAAAGCAAAAGAAGAAGAAGAAAGCAAGGAAGAAGTAAATGAGGAACATCAGGAAGAGGAACACCGTACTAAGAAAAAGAAGGCATCTAGAAGGAGAATTAGCTAGTCAGACTTTCCTTTAGGACAAGGAATTGGAAGTTGTGAGTTGTTGTCCGACCTTAAAGAAACCTTTGGTCAATTACTTGCTTTGTCTCCAAAACTACGGAAGGAATGGGGAAAGCTAGCAAGCACAAGAGTGTCAAAGAAGAAAAAGAAGAAAAGTGCCATTCCTATTGTTCAAAAGGTAGATATAGATGTTGGTGATGATGTACCTATGGTTGATGTGATCATTGATGGTCAAGTGATTTCTAATGTGTACATTGATGGAGGTGCATTGATTAATGTCATGAGTGAGAAGCCCATGATAGATGCTGATTTAAAATACTCTAGTACTACCTCTCCTTATCGCATCAAATTGGCTGACAACACTAGGGTTAAGACCTTGGGAGTTGTGAAGAATCTAGAAGTGGATGTATGTGGAATTTATGTGCCAACTACTTTCTAGGTGATCCCTACCAAGCCAGATGCACGTTCCTATCCATTGATTTTGGGAAGGCCTTGGCTACGCAAGGTGAAGGCTATTCAAAAGTGGGATACTAGACACCAATATGGCATTGCACAATATGGATTTGGTGCACAATATGGCATTGGTGCCACCCTCCAGATGTCAAGGTTGTTACAGATCATGGTTGGAGAAAGGAATTGGTACCATTGTCCACAATATCATATGATTATGTGGATCATGAAACCAGTGCCAATGATCTTGTGATTTGTGATTTGCAAATAGTCATATGTTGCCAATGATCTCAAAGGTCTAAAAAGGTCTAAAAATCAAGCTAGATGGTCAAAACTTTAGCCATATAGTGATTAATCTTGTGGATTGCACACGATGGTTTTGGTCCCATTCCCTAGATGTCAATGTTTTCATAGATGATGATTGGAGAATGGCACTGGTGACATTTTCCACCACACCATATGATTATAATATTAAGACTGGCACTTGTGCCCTTAATCACAAGGATTGAGGAGAATGGCACTAGTGCCATTCTCCATTCTCCATGTATGAATGACATCGGTGCCATTCTTCAAATATTCACATGAGTTTGTGGATAATGGCACCAGTGCCACTCTCCAAACTTCAACTCATATAGAATTCAAATGATTCCATGTATGTCAAATTGTCACAGATGATGGTTAGAGAATGGCACTGGTGCCATTGTCCACAACACCATATGATTATATTGAGATTGGCACTATTAACTAGAAAAGAAATCAAGGCATGAGGCTAGGTGCTAGGCATGGTGATGCTATGGGGCCCTTTTTAAGTCCAAACTTCCCCTAATGGGGTAGAGAACTACTTGATAATCTCCTAGTAGATACCCAACGTGGGATGTTAGGGAAGGTTTCCAAGAGGAAGGCCATTTTAGATATCTATTTAGTAAAGAAATTTTCATAATAATGTATAATGTAGTTGCAGTATTTGTTACATGAGATATGATTATATATATTGGAAGAATAATCATGGCACATGGATACCTATGAATTGTGACATTGTAGACACTACAGAGGTAGAGATACAATAAAGCCTTAGCAGAGAAGAGCCTTGGCAATGAAATATGTGTTAGCCAATCAAACTAGATAAGGGAGAAAAAAATACACACCTTCAAAGGCACACAAGAGGGACGCAAGTTCATGCGAGGTGGTGTAGAGAGACAACTTGGATTGAGCAGGTGATTTTAATTTGTAGGTGCTTTTTTCAGTCTTTGTGTATGGTTGGTTTGTTAACAATTGAGGATCTTGTTTCTTGGTTTCTCTTGCACACATTCACCCAGGAGGGGGATGTGGTTCTAGATGCATTTGCAGGCACGGGCAACATGGCACGTGCATGTGTGTCTCTCTTGAGAAAGATGATGACATGGTGACTGTTTACTTGAGGCCCTTAGAGTGCAGCATCTAGATGCCAAGAAAGGGGAATGAGTTTTTCCTATTTTGTGATGACAATGTACATTTTGTGCTCCAGGGATTTGAACATATGTTTATGTATTTGAATTTATATTTGTTTAAATTTTGTGGACCATTGCTTTGAACAGATGTTTCATTTTATCTCTATGGTTTGTGTTTTTCACTGTTCGTTACATCCATCAGGAAAAAGAGAGTAGATAGAAAATTTTGAGCATAGACATCAGATGATGTGAGAGGAATAGAGTAATGAAGTGAACTAGGAAGTTGTAGACGATTGAATGAGCTATGAATTTGTTTTCGGAATCATGTCAATCGGAGACCTAGAGAGAGAGATACGTTTCATTTTATCTCTATGGTTTGTGTTTTTCTAGAACCTCCAAATGTATTCAAGATTATGAAGGAAATGGGTTCTTGCTAATGACTTGTAGGAACCCCAGGCACATCCCCAAATTAAAATGGTGCCTCTGTGCATTCATCTTGGCCTAGCTCTGCCAATCAAAAGTTCCTTCTCTTGCACAGGTTAGGAAACACTTGAAGAAAATTTGTGCATGTACTAACCAAATACGCATGTGGACTTATCTGTTGGGGATGAAACTCTGCATGGCCCTTAGGCTACCCTAGATATACATCCATGCAAGATTTCATTGCCAAATGATTTTCTATGTGCCACGTGGAAGGTATAATGCATACATTTTTGCAAGCACTCACTACTAGTGACTATGTATTAAAAATGCCGCATGTACTAACCAAATATGCATGTGGACTTATCTGTTGGGTATGAAACTTTGCGTAGAACTTAGGCTACCTTAGACCTACATCCATGCAATATTTGGTTGCCAATCGATTTGGTATGTGCCAAGTGGAAGGTATAATGCATACATTTTTTCAAGCACTCCATTTGGTCTTCAATTAATTTTGTATGTGCCACATGGAAGGTATAATGCGTACATTTTAACAATCCTTACTAGTGACTACGTATGAAAAATGGCACACGTACTAACCAAATACGCATCTAGACTTATCTGTTGGGGATGAGACTTTGCACAGCTCTTAGGATACCCTAGACCTACATCCATACAAGATTTGATTGCCAATTGATTTGGTATGTGCTGCGTGGAAGGTATAATGCGTATATTTTTGCAATCCCTACTAGTGACTACGTATGAAAAATGGCACACGTACTAACCAAATATGCATGTGGACTTATCTGTTGGGTATGAAACTTTGCAGGGCCCTTAGGCTACCCTAGATATACATCCCTGAAATATTTGGTCTTAAACTGATTTGGTATGTGCCATGTGGAAGGTATAATGCATACATTTTTACAATCCCTACTAGCGACTACGTATGAAAAATGGTGCATGTACTAACCAAATACGCATGTGGAATTATCTGTTGGGGATGAGACTTTGCACGGCTCTTAGGATACCCTAAAACTACATTCATGCAAGATTTGGTTCCCAATCTATTTGGTATGTGCCACGTGGAAGGTATAATGTGAACATTTTTGCAATCCCTACTAGTGACTACATATGAAATATGGCACACGTACTAACCAAATACGCATGTGGACTTATCTATTGGGAACGAAACTTTGCACGGCTACCCTAGATATACATCCCTGTAAGATTTGGTCTTCAACAGCTAATTTGGTATGTGCCACATGGAAGGTATAATGCGTACATTTTTAGAGTCCCTACTAGTAACTACGTATGAAAAATGGCGCATGTACTAACCAAATATGCATGTGGACTTATCTGTTGGGGATGAAAATATGCACAGCTCTTAGGGTACCCTAGACCTATATCCACGCAAGATTTGGTTGCCAATCGATTTGGTATGTGCCGCGTGGAAGGTATAATGCATACATTTTTGCATGCACTCCCTACTAGTGACTACGTATGAAAAATGGCGAACATACTAACCAAATACACATGTGGACTTATCTGTTGAGCATGAAACTTTGCACAACTCTTAGGCTACCCTAGACATACATCCATGCAAGATTTGGTCTCTAACTGATTTGGTATGTGCCAATAATGCGTACATTTTTGCATGCACTCACTACTAGTGACTACTTATAAAAAATTATATACGTATTATATGATTTTGGACCAATTGTACATAATCATGTATTAATGTTTGACACATGTTACTACCATTGAGCACCATTCCATGCTAAATATTGACATTTTTTTCTTAATCTACAATTTACAAAAATTAGTGACAATATTAGTGTAATAATTGCAAGCATTGATATATACGAAATTCAATATGATATTCAAAATGATAAAGTTCATAGCACGAGAGAGAGAGAGAGAGAGAGAGAGAGAGAGAGAGAGAGAGTACCTTATACTTGAACACCTTTTCAATGCTTAATGTTTAGAATTACTTCACACGGCATTATTTTTAAAATACCTTATGTATTAGATGTGTGAATTGAGATATCTGAAATTCAAAATGATACTCCTAATTTTAAATGTTTATGTTAGATTTGAACAAACTATAAACTGAGATAAACAAAGTAAGAACAACATCATGAAAGTACCAAAATGAATGTGTACATCATCATCATCATCGTGCATAAGTGCATCCCTAAACAAGATATGTGAGAAGCATGAACGATCATCCTGAATCAGAATTTGATAACTCGACATATAGTCCTCTAGTCATCCTCTAACGTGGCTCCTATATGACCCACTGTCCAATCGTCGTTGCTGTGTACCCTCGGGCAAAGCTGGGATTAGATGGGCCAGCCTCATCTCCCAGATCAGATGGGCTAGCCTCATCCTGATGATGAGGAGGGCATGCTGCACGAGCCACTGCTACCATCTCTGCCTCCCTCGCATCCTCTATGTATGCATGCCTCAGCTCCCAAAGTTGTGCATCTACAAATACTCGTGCCTCAAATCCAGCTCAAGTAATCATCTCTACATGTAGAAGACACTAGTCTCGATGCCCAATCTGCTACTCCACCCACTGCTGCAATGATATCTGAAGCTCTGCCTCTCACTCAATACAACATGCCTCCTCTACTCGTGCCTCGTCACCTGGCATGAAATCATCATATGAGAAGCATCGCGGAACACACGCTGCAACCACTAAAGTTTCAGAACCCTCCTGCTACATCAAAGCTCTCTATGCCTCCTCCCTATAGTGCTCTGTCAAGACCACGTGGGCAAATGGATCAATGGCCTGATGATGACCAGGATACAGATCATCCATGCCTAGTCCTCTGTATGTGGCCACATCAATGTCAGCAAAGCATATAGGGCACACTGATCGTACCACCATGTGGCAAGTCATGCAATGGAGATGTGCGATGTGGCCGCACCCTAGTCCAAACCACTCTACAGTGTCAAAATCCTCATGGCAAAGGACGCAAGTGGTGGTAGGAAACCTATCTATGACTGGTGCATCTATGGGTGTCCTAGTCGGCACATCTATAGGAGGGGCAGGGTACAGGGCCACACACTGGGGTGGATCCTATGGCGAGATGGATTACGACTAATATGTCTCAACTGCAAAATATAGTGCTCCGCTCGATGGTAGGCTATGCATGTCCGAATCCTCTGCTCCTCCAATTTTCATAAACAAGACTCCATATCTGCCTCCAACTATCATACACGAGACTCCATATCCTGTTTGCAATAGATGTGCCTACCAAGCAAACATGTCACGTACATGGTGAGAATGAACCAAAAAACTTCAGTTCAAAACATGCAACAAAAAAATAAACTAAAATAAACAAAATAACTCTAACCTCGACCCTAGACTCAACCAACAATGCCTCCAACTCTGCAATCTATGCATCTCGAGTATCCAACTCGTGCTGAGGCAGTGTAGATGTGGGAGGTGGTGCACATGTGGGAGGTGGTGTAGATGTGGGAGGCTCCGTAGATGTGGGAGGTGGGAGAGGTGGAATCGAAAGTCATCTCGATAGGGCAGAGACCCTGTCGTGCAAGGATGAGGCCACTGAATGAACATCCCCCCTAATCCATCCTCCAATAGCTCGCAATGCTGGTGCAGGGATGCTGTGCAACTCTGGTGCCTTGCATCGACGTCGAACACCTGCAATCTGACGCCCCTGATGCCCCATCCTACCATATCCCGCTCCTAATCTTGGATGGATACTAAGGTAGTCTACCCAATGACCAAGTACAAACTTGGCGTATAGATGCATGGCAAATGACCTGGCTATTTGATGGTTGTGAGGCAATCAACCACCATTCACAGCAAGATATCTCGAATAAATGTGCACTTCTATGACGGGGTGCCTACAATGTAAAATATAAAAGGGCTGCCTTGATCATGGTCGCATCGCCTCAGTGTGACCATCCCAAAACATATCCTCTAAGGCCTGCCTATGAGGTGATTTGCACTCAAACAACTCTCGAATGGCTCTCCAACCCAAGCCATGACCACCGATCTCTGCCTCAGCCTGTGCCTGAAAGGTATCCAAAATGTCCTCAAATGTGTCTAATCGACCTAGAGCATCGATGACTGAGACTCGTGACCAAGTGAGGGGGTGCCCTAGCATCCTGCAGTGCCCTCATCTTAGCTCTCAAAATCATATGAACAGTGGTGCCAGAACCTGTGCGCTGGCTGGCGCATGCACAAAAAAACACATGGAAGTTAATATTCTATTTGGGTAATGAAAACTTTTAGCTAGCCAATTTTGATTGAATTTTTGCAAAAGCTCATGACAAGGTTTCATAAGTCTTTGTATTTGTCTATGTAACTATATCCATACATAGATCTACAACCCTCCCTAGTTTTGGACTTTCTATAGTTTCACGTGCCACCTAAAGGGATTGCTAGCCACATGATCTACCCTCTGCTTGCATCAACCTCTCGCACCATATGATTTGAAAATGATGTGTAGGCGAATGTGTTGTTCAAATCATCCTATTTGTTTGATTGATTACACTTAGTCAAGTACTCCTTGATGAGGTAGGATGTCATTGGGATCATCCTATGCACCTAACAGTAGATGAGCCGAATGTGTGGCTATGCCTACAATAATGCTATGTTGCAAATGCAGCACATGCACTCTTGCATGCTCCAAGTTGCTCCACTCTTCAATGGAAGATGGACACACGATAGATATTTAACGGTGTTATTGACAAAGGGATTTAGATGTACATGCTTGGTCTTATTTCATTTTCAAAGAAATTTCAAACTTTGTGTTAAAGATGCTACACTTTCTATTGTATAGTTAGTGTGGTCACGTACATGGTGATAATATATGCTAAGAGAACAACTATTTTGACAAATACACTAGAAGGACAAGTTTAGTAGAGCTATGTTCTCTGAAGTTGAACACTTCATTTACAATTTATTACACATTGAGTTTCCCATCAATATATTTAAAGTTCCATGGCTTGGTAATAGCCCTTTAAGGTACTAGCTTCTCTATGAATTTCAATCACCTATTGCTTGGTTCTCTTACAACCCTACACATCGATTGATCGCCTGCATGATGGTTGTAGACTACATATGATGAATTTCTATATGATCGATCACATGATGGTTGTAGACTACATCTTTTAAGTATAGAGTCTAAAACCTCACCCTTTGAAAAATAATATAAAAACTACATTAAACTCTTGTTTTCTCTTTTTTTTAATATATGATTTTTAAAAACAAACTATATATGTTTCTATAATTAAATGAGAACTTCCCTAATTTGAAAAATAATATAAAAACTACTTTAATCTCTTTTTTTAAATTAAAAAAATAGATGATTTTAAAATACAAAATATATACGTTTTGACATTTAATTTAAAACTTTACTAACTTGAAAAATAATATAAACACTACTTTAAACTCTGGTTTTCTTTTTTTTTTTAGATGATTTTGAAAATTAAAAATTAAATGTTTTTATATTTAAATAAAAACTTTACTAATTTGAAAAATAACATAAAAACTACTTTAATCTCTCTTTTTTTTTAATAGATGATTTTAAAAAACAAAATATATACGTTTTGACATTTAAATAAAAACTTCACTAATTTGAAAAATAATATAAAAACTACTTTAAACTCTAGTTTTTCTTTTTTTTTAATAAATGATTTTTAAAAATAAAATTTAAACATTTTTATATTTAAATAAAAACCTCACTAATTTGAAAAATAACATAAAAGCTACTTTAATCTCTCTTTTTTTTTAAAGATGATTTTAAAATACAAAATATATACGTTTTGACATTTAATTTAAAACTTCACTAACTTCAAAAATAAGATAAAAACTACTCTTGTTTTCTTTTTTTTGATAGATGACTTTTAAAAACAAAATTTAAACATTTTTATATTTAATTAAAAACTTCACTAATTTAAAAAATCACATAAAAACTAATTTAATCTCTTTTTTTTAATAGATGATTTTAAAAATCAAAATATATACATTTTGACATTTAAATAAAAACTTCACTAACTTGAAAAATAATATAAAAGCTACTTTAAACTCTTATTTTCTTTTTTTTAATAGATAATTTTAAAAAACAAAATTTAAACATTTTTATATTTGAATAATAAATTCACTAATTTGGAAAATACATAAAAACTACTTTAATCTCTTTTCTTTTAATAGATGATTTTAAAAAACAAAATATATACATTTTGACATTTTAAATAAAAACGTCACTAATTTGAAAAATATTATAAAAAATCCTTTAAACTCTTGTTTTCTTTTTTTTTAAAGATGATTTTAAAAAACAAAATTTAAATGTTTTTATATTTAATTAAAAACTTCGTTAATTTGAAAAATAACATAAAGACTACTTTAATCTTTTTTTTAATAGATGATTTTTAAAAACAAAATATATACGTTTTGACATTTAAAAAAAAAACTTCACTAATTTGAAAAATATTATAAAAACTCCTTTAAACTCTTGTTTTCTTTTTTTTAAAAGATGCTTTTAAAAAACAAAATTTAAACGTTTTTATATTTAATTAAAAACTTCGTTAATTTGAAAAATAACATAAAAACTACTTTAATCTTTTTTTTTATAGATGATTTTTAAAAACAAAATATATACATTTTGACATTTTAAAAAAACTTCAATAATTAAAAAAACTTTAAAATGCATTTGAAAATTTTAAATATTTGATAATTTAATTACATTTTTCTATAAATCAAAATTTAAATAAATTTTCGTAAAAAAAAAAGCTACACTGAAAAAACCTACCTGGAATCTCCCGCTCCGTCCATCTCCGTCATTGTGTCGTTCTCCGTCGTTCTCCATCGATCTCCGTCCGCCATTCTCCGTCGCTCCAGCAATTCCGTAGATTTCGATGAGGAGGAGCTCGATCGAGGTTTGAACAATGAGGGCCTCGATCGAGGTCCCTCTCTTTATATACAAAAATTTAGGGTTTCAAAATACCACAATCATGGTATTTCAATAAACATATCATGCCATGCATTGCCATGTCTATACATGCATACGTGGCTGTCCACATGCATTACCACGATCCTGATATTTATGCCACGTATAATCCTGGATGTTTATCCACATAATGAAATCGTCCCACGTCAAGTCTCGCCACTGGCCACGTAGGATGCCACATACCTCGATCGTGGTATTTGACATGCCACATACCTCGATCATGGTATTGGACATGCTACATACCTCATCGGTCCAGCATACCACGATCAAGGTATGTCAGCTACTAGCACAGTACGCTGAATGCCATGTCAGATGCCACATACCTTGATCGTGGTATTTAACACGCCTCCATGTCATCGGTCCAGCATACCACGATCAAGGTATGTGGACTTGCCACAATACCTCAATCGAGGTATGTCAGCTCTGCCAACAGAGTACGCTGCTGAGTACCATGTCGGATGCCACATACCTCAATCGTGGTATTTGACACGTATCCATGTCGTCGGTCCAGCATACCATGATCGAGGTATGTGGACTTGCCACGATACCTCGATCGAGGTATAGTTGTCGTGCCACGATACCTCAATCGAGGTATAGGCTCGGTTCGGTCGATTAAAATGCAAGATCTCGATCGAGGTATTAGCTCGATTCAGATCTCCACATGTGCAAATTTTATTGGACACGATACCTCGATCGAGGTATTTCACACCGAAGCAAAACCTTTGTATTTTCACTCGAGGGGGTGTCACACTCCCCCACGGGTGGCCCGGAAGTGGACACCCTTAGCTTGCTACCTCCCGACTATACAAAAGAGAAGAAAACCATCAAAGGTAAGCAAACCTGAGGAGGGTACCAGCCACAGGCTAGAATATGATCATGTCAACCAACTTAGGCAAAGTAGAGGACGGCCTCAGACAAGAAATGAACATGAAAGAACAAAAACCAGCTCAAAAGGTCAACAAGTTCATGCTGAACAAGATGGAAAAAGGGTGGTGGAGTGAAAGGTGGCAGACACATTTTGGGCAATTCGAAGGACCAATGTAGGAAGTCAGGTAAAGTGTTTAGGGTGGACAGTTGAGAGAAGAAAGTGCAATGAGATTATCTCAAAACACAGCTTGGTAGTACAAGTACCATGTTTCTTTGCTACAAGGAAACATCCTTATGGTCGGCCAGTATCTCAGATGGTGTGGTTCTGCAATACAACATGCATGCATTCATGGAATGTTGACTCCAACATTAGTCCAATACTAGATACCATCCCGAATGTGTGGCGTGTGCAACAAGGTACATCCCTTACACAAGAAAAGGTTGACTATCTCACACCTGCAGGATTCAAGTTGGAGAATGTAGGCTCTAGTGGCAATGAAGAAAGGAATGAATGTGCTAGTTCAAGCAGAAACATGGCCCAAGAAGATTTAGGTGTGTCACCACCCCATGCATACTATAGGTCAAAACTGTCAAAGGCAGCATGGCAAAAGATTCATTTTGCAATGACCCTTGAGGCATGTGTCATAGAGAGGAAGGTGGTGAAGCTTGGTGAGCATGAAGATTTTGTGATAGAAAGAAATAGCAGCAAATCAGTTGGCTCTTCCCGATATGAAGTGTCAATAAAGGAGAGACCAAGTTGCACGTGTCCAGACTTTGAAGAAAGGGTAGGAGCTGGAAATTCATACTTGGCTTGCAAGCATATTTAGTTTGTGTTTATGCGAGCCTTTGGCCTTCATCCAGGGCAACATAGGTTTACCCATCAGCCGGTGTTGTTGAAGATGATGCAAGAAGTGAGCCTTGCCCTCACAAGAGAGAGAACTTCTTTGTAGAAGGCCATGCCACTGCATTGGCAGTTTTGGTTTTTTTTTTTTTTTTGGTTTATGTAGGCTTCAAAGCCTCTTCTATTTAGTTATGTGGATTGAATTTCAAGAGACTATTTATGGATTGCATTTAGTTACTGATCAAAAGTGAATGATTGGATGGTATTATATGACTTGATAAACTTAAGTGGATTTTTATTGGTTTTCATGAATATTTTGTCAGTATGGATGTAGAGCTCAATACAATGTACAGACAAATGCGAAAAACATTAATTAAATAAGTCCATGACAGATATGTGAACCAAATGGAGTAGAAATGGATAGAAGTAGAGTTATATATGTGTGAATGCTTGAGATTGAGTTTCAGCCATATGTTGTGCGTAATTCCATTGTTTTTTAGGGGAAGTTTTTCATAAATCATGTGTATAAATGATAACATTGAACCCTATACTTTGAGATCTAATGCAAAATGAGAACTCAAGCTACTCTATTCCGCTTGTCTAAACTGCAGTGCTTGCTTAGGTCCGCTCGCCTAAATTTCTTATTCGCAACAAATCAGTTAGTATATGCGCCATATGGCACTAAAGTGGTTGCTGCCTATTTGACTACTTGATTTCATAACTATGTTGCAGCACGATTAAAACACTTTCTTCCTTTGTGCCCAAACATGTTGAACCCATAAATCAAATATAAGAAGCCCAAAAATTTTGGTTGCAATAGTGGGCTTGGTTGGTATTTTTTCTTTAAGGATATCCATGTGCTGAGTTGCAAACTCTGCTATTTTACTAGTTTCATGAGGACTCCGGGAGTAATGCTCATGTTCATATTGATTGACCTTATGATCATGTAGACTAAGTTAAGTTCACGGCTATTGTCTGAATGGTTGTCTTTAGAAAGGAAGAGCAATGAAATTGGCGGATGGCAATATTGTTGGTTTATTTAACATTGACTTTGTTTTTTTTTTTTTTTTTTGTGCATTGAGTAGAAGAGATGGAACATAACAGTAGATCAAAATAGGTCTAAAATAAAACACAACAGAATAGCTTTTGATAGTATTTTGCACAACCTTGTGAACCATGCACAAAAAAAGATTTGGATTGGTTGTTACTAATAAAAAGGTTGATGAAATGTTTCAAAGTTCACATGCCTCACATTCAGACCTCATAGGGTAATGCATTAAAGATCATTTTTGTGCACTTGCGAGGATAGGTAGTATATGCTACTTTTGGGATCCACCAATTCCATGTCGAAATTCATGGCCCTAACAAAATGAGAAAAGATAATGGCGACTAGCTTGTTTTCAACCAAACAATATTGATGGTCACTACGTTGTTCATAGTACCATCTAGTAACATAGTATGAGACCTTGCCACACCTAGTTCCCCACTTGTCTGTAAGCACTTTCCAAGATGTTTGCTTTGCATGGGTACATTTCAGAATGAAGAAGTCCACACCCTCGTCGTTTTCCTCCCCAGCATTCATTGCAAAATTTTCTCCCTCTATAATCAAATCACTCAGCAAGTCCTCACAGCCCTCATAGATAGGTTCTTCAACTACATTCTATTTACTTGATACCTCATCAATTGGAGAAAGAATGCTGAATTCCCAAGCTAACATAGGACTTGTTCTCACATGATCTCCACCTTTTGTCCATGCATGCATGGAAATAGCAGAACAATCCCCTTTTCTTGAATTGTGTTGCATCATGCTTGCAAAATCCTAGAATACTATGCAACCCTCGAGACCCCTCCACCCTTGCACAACCCCATGTCTTGGTTCTATCCACTTCACCCAACTTGATCTCCCAAAACACTCTTTTGGATGGTCCTTCCTTACTCTTGGAACTAGTAGATGCTGTAGTATTCAATGAATTTGTTAAAAATTGCACTAGATCAACTACATGTTTCAATACCACGCCATCAGTCTCGAATTGCTTGTGTAAGGACCCTTTTAATCACTATACTTGCACCATCGTGTTCTCCTTTGCTATGGATTGATCCAAAGAAGTTCCGAGTCATCTCAATATTGGTTAGTGCAAAGAATCTAGCAACAAAGTAAATGGGTCTTGCTACCTTAAACTAAGATGTTGCTCTATCGGACCACACCCAGTGCCTTTTGAATTGTACCCCTTGTTCTTCAAGCCACTTGCAGTGAAGCAAAAGGAAAAGTTGTACAAAAAGAATGTCGTGTGCTTTATCCATCAGAGATGTAGAAATGAAACTCCTTGATAATTTGGCCATCCACAAAGTTGCAACGATAAGTAATATGAACAAGGATTGTACACTGATGATCTGAATGCGAGTGCATGGATTGAATTTCATTTTGGACTTTGAACGAGTAATTTTCTGCAAAATCTATAACAAACACAATAACATTTGAAGGAAAATTCTTCAAACACTCCCTAAACTGGTCCGCCTACCATTTGTTTATGAAGTTGTGTCTGATGAAAGTGGTTGCGTGTTTCTTTAACATGGATAACATGAGATTGATTAGCATCTCCTTGACTCATAAAACTTGCAAAAATTTTTTCCCTTTCTTGTTCAGTCCAGCATCACCATCTTAAAACACCTAAACCATCACGTTTTTTCGCTCTTGTGCTACTTCATTTGGGCAAATTGCAAGTTTTTGTACACCACACCTTTCACATTCTCCCATAAGGCACTCATAAACATGGAATATTGAGTCTTGACTCTTTGCCTTTAGCACAAACACAGGATTCTCACAATTGTGTGACCCCACTAAAGGCATGCTCCTTTGCACCACATTGCCTACTCTTGCTGATGAAAGGAATGTACTACAAAGACAAGAGCATGACTCTCCATGTAAACCAAATGCAGCCATGCAAACATGGTTAAGAGCTTCCTTTAAGTATATCATTTGAATGTGATATATACAGAAACATGTGTTTCTATCTTTAAGCTTGTGTACAAAGTAAGGTCTCAGCTTCTCAAAGGACCTCAATCCTATACAAATACTTGGATATGCAACTTCGAATGCCGTGAAGAAGTCTATGTACATGGATAAGAAAAGATCAAACTTCATATGTTATGTGGCACACTATAGCAACATAGCAGACAATTTCAATACACAGATATGGGGCACAACATGTATGCACAATACAACATTATTTGTGCACACAAAGACGTGGAGATAGGTATACTATATAGCTCATTGTTTGTGCTACTCAAACCTATATAGTAGTCAATTTCAATATACATAGACGTGGCACACCATGCATGATATATAGCACACTATTTGTGCTATTTAGCCTACAAGTCCTACCTCACAAGGCTTCATCTTTTATTGTTCCCACTATCAATTGCTTAGTCCAGCTAATAAAACAGCCTTTCCTAGTTGTGACTTTGAATGATGTACATATAATTAACTTGGAGAGGGTAGGACTTGGGAAAAAAGCCTTTGATATGACAAATGTTTTCAAGGATTTGAAAAGCAAGTTGCTAGCATCATACTTCACATCCTAAGTAGCGTTAAGTAGCATATGACAGTCCACATATTCAGCACATGAAAAGAAACCCACTATATAGCCTTCCATGAAATTAAAGGTATCTCCCATACACTTAGGAGGTAGTAATATTCTTTGTAATCATCTCTTCCTCCTCATGTCATTCCACTGGATGCCAAAGTGTACTTGGAAAGATCTATAATTTCCTCAAAGGCTAGCACACAACACACGCTTCCATGAAATTATAGATCTCCCATACACTTCGGAGATAGTAATATTATTTGTAATCCTCTCTTCCTTTTGATCTTGTTCGATTGGGTACTGAAGTGTCCATGGAAATATCTACAATTTCATCAAAGGCTAGCACACATCACAAGATTCCATGAAATTATAGATCTCCCATACTTAGTAGATAGTAATATTCTTTGTACTCCTCTCTTCCTCTTGATCTTGTTCCATTGGCTTCCGAAGTGTACTTGGAAAGATCTACAATTTAATAAAAGGATAGCACACAACATGTGCAATTTGCCATTGTGGCTAGATTGGGGGTTTCTTTTCATGTGCCATGAGCATTGGGACTCTAGACAATAGGGCAAATGAGGAGACGAAATTGTATGTATCATGTGTATTCAAGGGCTATTTAAAAAACCCCTCAACTAAAATTATACCCTAAATAAAAACACCCCTCTTTACTTATGGACTAAGTGATTTTTTCCTAAAGTTATATATAAAAACCCCTCCTATTATATAAAAACCTATTATAATACTAAATGTTTTGAGGTGAACCCATCGAGTATATGTTGCCATAATCTACCGCTAGACTTAACATTGCCTCAATTACTCTACACCAACAAGTTGGTGTTTGCACACAATGAGGCTATATTTGAGCATACAAAAGGTGAAACTTTCTTTTTCCATGCTATAGACAAGAGGCATCACAATTGCCCCACTCTCAGGGGGGGGAGGGGGGGGTCACTAAAAAATATATAATTATTTCTCATGTGTTGAACAAAAGGGTTTTTTTTAATGTTACTCTTCATAGAATGTTTACATACATAAGGGGTTTACTTATTCAGAAATAAAATTTCTAGTGTAAAAATATCTAAGAGACCATATGTAAGTAGGGGTTTTTTAATTACCCTTTGAATGCACATAGTATGGGCAAGTTCTATATACTGAAACCCCCATGGCTCCACTACATTAAGATTACTGAATGATCCTAGCAAGATTATTGGACTTCGTAAAGAGATGAAATTAAAACATGGCATGGTGGTTGAGTTGTTTGAAAGGAATTACCATACAACGGATGATCTTATGAATATAGTATTATTAGGAAAATATTTGATTATACAGTACTTCAGACACAAATATATAAAGATTGAATAATTCGATGATTCATTCCAATGCAAGTGATGAAACTAGTAGCAAGGGTTGTAGATAATGGAAAAATGACAATTACTTTCATGCATTGTGCTAGAACATAAGCCCATGAACGGCAATAATGACGTACCTTTGCTTCTCCATGAAATTTAGAAAATGAAAAAAGACGAAAGTCTTGGCAAATGAATAACTTAGTTGCTCTAACAATTCTCTAAAGACAATTTCATAAAGTAAAAAGTATACATCAATGCATAGTACAAGCTATCATCTCATATCGGGGGATCCCTTGTAGTGCTAGCTTACAATTTCACGGTAGGCATTTTATTATAGCTCAACATATCTATTGCAACTACTAGTTGGCACTCAAACAAAGAAACGTACACTCCTCATAGCATGAATCTACATGCTTTGCATCAAAGTTAGCTAACGATTTTCATAGTTGTATATCCATGTAGGTCTATCTAACCATTAGCAATTCTTTCAAGCAAGTAGACAAGCATGGAGCTAGTGGGATGCATAAATGTAAGGAACAATCCACTTTCACGAACACGCTAAGTGTTCATCAAAACCTATGCATTACATGAATACAGTATTTGAGCATATGTTAGAAGATCACATCACTATTACCAACATATGTGAACTCAAGATCTTCCTTGCCATTAACTTTTAAGCATACTATGTGTCTGTGCATCAACATGAGAAGTGCATTGACTTCGTCACCGACCATATGTTTGTCCAAGCCAATCTCATCAAAATGAAGATTGAAATATGAATTGGGAAATTGCACTAATAAGTGAATGCATATCAAAGCTAAATATGCACTTCATTGTCCATATTACTTGGGTAAGGATGTTGATCCAACTTCATCATAATCAATGAGTAGCCTTGTATAATATGGAATGGTATTTGCAAATATGCAAACTTCTTTGTTTGAGACTACATTTGCTCGGCAGTTCTTATTTGTAGATTATTGAATATAATAATGCAATTGATACTACATCTGTTGCAATTTAATGTTACTTATTGATGATCATTGCACTAAACACAAGCCCTAAAAGATGTGACACAAAAGTACTTTATTTTTGTCTTTCCTACATAAATGAAATGTTTTTTCTATTTAATAGAGATCGAATCGGGGGGGAAATCGACTTGAGGATGTGGTTCGGCAGTTCTCCTGTACTGAGAGCACAATCAGCTTATCTGCATGGGCGTGCAAGAAGGTACACGGCACAACACATGAATCGTCATGTTATCATCGACAGAAAAGTTCATTCAAGGAAAAATTCATTTCCGGTATATTTTTCTTTGACGGACATGGAGATTGTGGCTGTTTGATCTCAACGTGACAAACTTCCCATTTATCCAATGCGACGTTTCTCCCGCTCATGCAGTTGCACACACGCAATAACAAGAATGTTTGTTGCTGTAGGTTTGCACTCCATGTATGGAACAAACAGTAGGTTGCAGACGGACATAAACATTTACTTTACTTGATGTTCAACAACGTAGGACTCGTTGAAAAGCAGAACGACAAATATAGTTCAGCGAATATAAAAAAAACATAGGCCCCTAGATGTACAAGCGAGCCTGTTTTTTTTATTGTCAGGTAGCGCAACAGCATGTAGAGGAGGACGTGCCTGTAGACTGAGAAGAAACGGACCTAGACTCTAGTGGGCATCGAATTTGTATAGCTCTTGTGTCTACCCAGAGAAGACAGCCTTTAATTGCTCCACCTGGGTTTCAGTCAAGAAGAAGGTCTTCTGGAGAACCTCGTCCTTGATGTTGGACCCAAACATGGAGGTCGGAATGATCTGGAATCCCGCATCCTGGCTGTTGAGAGCAACGACGGCAGTGGCAGGCTCCTTCCCAACGTTGAGCTGGAAATGGATGAGGCCTCTCGGGAAAATCATCACATCACCGGCATGGATCACCTTGGCGAACAACTTGTCTTTACTGTCCACGAAACCAGCATATAGGGATCCCTTTACGACAAATATGATCTCAGAGCCGCGAGGATGTGTGTGCGGAATGATGAGGCCACCCAAGCCGAAGTCCAAACGGGCCATGGCAATACCCAAAGTGTTGAGCCCCGGGAACTGTTCCACAAAGGCGAAGGTAGCCGTGGCGTTCACAGGGCTACTGGAAGTATTACCGCGTTGGGCCAAGCCATGGAAAACGAAGTCATCTGTAGTGGCTTGGGAACGTTCATTGCAAGGGAAGCCGCTGATGTGAGGCTGTGCGGCAGAAACGTTAGCAACGCAGAAGTCCTGGACGGGGTCGGGGTCAGAAGCGAGTGTGATGAGGGGGGCGGCGAGGAGCAAGGCGAGCAAAAGAGCTACAGGATGTGCGGCCATGGGGATGTACTTGGTGGAGCAATGCGTAGGAAGAAGATGGATAATGTGAGCTGCTGCAGCAGAAGACGACTAGAAAGTATATGGAGTGGAAGGAAGAAGTGGGTGATATAGGAGGGAGGAAGAAGATGGATAATGAGCTGCAGCAGAAGACAAGTATATAGTATTTGGAGGCTTGATGCACGGGCAATGGACACCAATGGAGAAATGGTCAAGCATTCCTCACAGTGTAGAGGTATACGTGTAGATATCGATGATGGGAAGGCACCATGCAGATACGTAGTAAGTTGAACAGTCTCTTCAAAGTTCCGATTCTAACGGAATCCGGATAATCCACTACTTAGAACAAAACTTCACTTGTTTGATTACGGGAGCCCTTGACTTTGCGTACTTGAGCCACACCCCAAGGGCATGCTCTCACGCCAAGGCCTGGAAAAGAGAGAGAGAGAGAGAGACGACTTGGATGTGCACAAGGAGAAGAGGGGAGGGGGCCTTGGCTTGAAATAGAAAGAGAGAGAAAGAGGGAGCAATAGGTGGAGATCACATGCCCTTAATCAAGCACAGAAACCCAAAACACTCAAGTGGACCAATCACTTTAAAAAATTCATAATTTTGCCCATCTCCAAGAGGAACCTTCACTAAGGCCTACCTAGAGGCAGGCCAACAAAGGCAGCCGGCATAGTGAGCAAGCGTAGCTAGCAAAGTGGATAAAGTAGACTCTATAGTCGTTGCCCTCTGGCAACACATTTAAGTTGCTCGGTGCTCGAATGAGCCCACTAGACATAACATGGCTTTTCTACATCTTACACCTAACACGTCACACATGACATCAGTTGCCTTGTTCTTACTTGACATAACACATTATGTTCACGTCTTACATGTAACGAACAAGTAGACTTTGGGGAAGAAGGTCATGTCACCGAAGACCAGTACGGTCACCACTCAAATGCACAACTTCAATGCTCTTATTTCCCGAGTGAGCATAGTGCGGTCCACCATTCAGTTCCCAAGAGCTCACAACGGCTACGTGACCAACCCAATAGCACATTTGAACTATTACAAGTCTGGTTTTTGAGGTGTGGATACATGGCACTTTGCAGCTTGGGGGGGTTGACTATGTATAAACTCTCTATATCGAGTCTGTTCAAGGCTTATTTGTAAAATTCCTTATTCGTAGATTTTTCATTAATAAAATGTACCCTTTTTCTATACAAATCTGAATTTTTTTTCTAAGATCAGTTAAAATAATTCCTTATGTAAGTTAAATTCTGTAAACTTTAGAAATTAAAAATATCCTTCTGTTGAACTCACGTGATAGGGTTACATAAGATTAGCCTAGATTTACCACCGTGTTGATTCCTTTACTAACGTCACAAAAAAAGTGGATGTGGAGGGGTATGTCGTCTATCGAACTCATAAAATTTACATTGGGGAAGTCAAATTGAGCAAGTACGATTGGCATACCTAAAGGCAATTTGAAAGCTAGTTCTTAGGCAATCGATGGGAAAAAAAGAACCTTTGATATTTATCTCAGGTTGAACATCATTCGAGTAGGTGGAATAAAGGCTTCAAGCTTGCAACTAGATATCAAAATATGAGGGATTGTCAAGTTCTAGGAGGTCCAAGTCGTAGTACAGAAAGTGTGTGGACGTTTGGTCTGTCTTTTGAAGGTGATCTCCAAGACCATGCTAATAATTTGAAGAGAATGATGGAGGGTGAATCCAAGTAACAAGTCAAACCATTAAAGTTAGAGTGTGCTTGATGGGTACTATCGTCAAAGTAGCAATGCCCCGATGGAAAGAGGACATGAAGAAGCTACAATGGAGAGACATCAACTTAGCTTTGACTATGGTACATGAGAGACAAGTAAGAGAGGATGCAAAAGCCAAGGTAGAGTAGGCATAAGACAAGGTCAAGGAGGCACAAGCAAAGGCCTTATAGGCATGAGAGCAAGGTCAGGCCATTGAGGCCGCAGCAAATGAAGAAGCTACAATGGAGAGACATCAACTTAGCTTTGACTATGGTACATGAGAGACAAGTAAGGGAGGATGCAAAAGCCAAGGTAGAGTAGGCATAAGACAAGGTCAAGGAGGCACAAGCAAAGGCCTTATAGGCATGAGAGCAAGGTCAGGCCATTGAGGCTATAGCAAAGGAAGCTAAAAATGGTAAAAAAGAAAAGGCATAGAGTAGGGAAGCAAAGAATTGCATCAAGTACCCAGATTATATCAATAGTTGGAAAATACTAAAATAAATGGGGAATTAGGCATTGGCCACACACAAATCCACAAAAAACCTTCTTGATACTCAAAAGTAAAAAGCAATGACCCTTTAAAAACAGATTCTCATAATGTAAGATGCATTTAACATTAAGAAAGATGAGATAATAGATCCCCTAAGAAGGGACGTTGAACAAACCAGAGCATTGATGCAAGAGCTGTAGGAAAAGCACCATTGTGGAATTTTTAAGTAATATTAACTATGTAGGAGAAGCATCTATAGTTTGTGAAATTTTTTACACAAAGAGGATTCCCTTTTAAAGAAATTAGAGAATAGATTTACCGTCATTGGATTTAAAATCTTGGTTAGTATCTGGGAGACTGAGAGAGATAGAGAGACAGATAGACTCAAAGAGAGAGAGGGAAAAATATCAGTCATTTCAAAAGTCAATACATTTTGGGGGTAAACGATTCTTCCAAAGTCTTATCATCGCCAATCTTTTGTCTCTCAATTCCATCTCTTTGCATTCCAAAATGTTTGACAATTCCCATCACACCTCCCATGTTTTAGCACCCTGTTCCATCACACCTCCCACTGACCGGCACCCTACAATCCATCCATCTGTGGAGCTGGTGTGCACGACAACTCCTTCGAGTCTACACTCCACTAATAGTGGTGCCTCACTATTGAACTTCTCTTCCCACCTTTGGAGCCGTCCTTGTCCTCTTCAATCAAACATCATGCAAGTTGGTTCATTCATTTTGTTTATTTGCACAAAGACAAAGAGAGAGAGAGAGAGAGAGAGAGGGAGGGAGGGGCAGGGAGGGAGGGAGGGAGAGAGGGAGGGAGGGAGGGAGGGAGGGAGAGAAGAAAAAGAAGGAGAAGAAGAAGAAGAAGAAGAAGCATATCCTTATGAGCAATCATAAATTATGAGCTCCTGTGAGCATATCCTTACTCATGTATTTGTTTGGATTCAATGCCCAAGAGGTACAAATCCTTTGGAATCAACAAATAAATAATAAAGCACCACCCTTGACATTTCCAGGGAGGATCGGGTCCTAATAGACCTTGTGTTGCGTCTCATGTCCATAATTTTATTCATTCTTTAAAAATTAATAAGATAAAAGGAAACGATCATGAATGAAGGATACAACAACCTTAAAGTGAATTTGGGGTCATCGAACCATGTAGTAGGTTGATGTCACCTACTAGTTTGAACCACGCCTTGTGCGATACTAGTTTAATCCTTTTTAATGCTCTTTTATATATCAAGATATACATGCCATGCGTCTCTTCTATATCAGGATCCACATGGTAAAGGTAAAATAAATATTGGTCGTCGTTGGATTTACAATCTTGGTCAGTATTTGGGAGACTGAGAGGGATAAATAGACAGATAGACTCAAAGAGAGAGAGGGAAAAATATCAGTCATTTCAAAAGTCAATACATTTTGGGGGAAACAATTCTTCCAAAGTCTTATCATTGCCAATATTTTGTCTCTCTATTCCATCTCTCTGCATTCCAAAATGTTTGATAATTGCCATCACACCTCCCATGTTTCAGCACCCTGTTCCATCACACCTCCCACTGACCATGGCACCCTACAATCCATCCATCTGTGGAGCTGGTGTGCACAAGAACTCCTTCGAGTCTACACTCCACTAATAGTGATGCCTCACTATTGAACTTCTCTTCCCACCTTTGGAGCCATCCTTTTCCTCTTCAGTCAAACATCATGGAAGTTGGTTCATCCAT
Organism: Dipteris shenzhenensis; assembly: GCF_047967505.1. Classification (NCBI taxonomy): domain Eukaryota; kingdom Viridiplantae; phylum Streptophyta; class Polypodiopsida; order Gleicheniales; family Dipteridaceae; genus Dipteris; species Dipteris shenzhenensis. The sequence continues at coordinate 42,687,531 of NC_141597.1, forward strand.
TGTGTTTTTTTGCACAAAGACAAAGAGAGAGAGAGAGAGAGAGAGAGAGAGAGAGAGAGAGAGAGGGAGGGAGGGAGAGAGGGAGGGATGGAGGGAGGGAGAGGCAAGGAGGGAGGGAGGGAGAGAGGGAGGGAGGGAGGGAGGGAGGGAGGGATGGAGAGAAGAAGAAGAAGGAGAAGAAGAAGAAGAAGAAGAAGAAGAAGCATATCCTTATGAGCAATCATAAATTATGAGCTCCTATGAGCATATCCTTACTCATGTATTTGTTCAGACTCAATGCCCAAAAGGTACAAATCTTTTGGAATCAACAAATAAATAATAAAGCACCACCTTTGACATTTCCAGGGAGGATCGGGTCTTAATAGACCTTGTGTTGCGTCTCACGTGCATAATTTTATTCATTCTTTAAAAATTAATAAGATCAAAGGAAACGATCATGAATGAAGGATGCAACAACCTTAAAGTGAATTTGGGGTCATCCAACCACGTACTAGGTCGATGTCACCTCTAGTTTGAACCCACCTTGTGCGATACTAGTTTAATCCATTTCAATGCTCTTTTATATATCAAGATCTCGGGGGGGTCACTCATCATATGTAACCCTATCACGTGAGTTCAACAGAAGGATATTTTTTATTTCTAAAATTTACAGAAATAAATATACATAAGGGACTATTTAAAATAGTTTTGGAAAAGCTTTACAGATTTGTATAGAAAAGGGGTACATTTTATTAATGAAAAATTTAAAGATAAGGGATTTTAGAAATAGGCCTTGAACGCACGTGGTATAGAGGGTTTCTATACAGTGACCCCCCCGAGATCAAGATATACATGCCATGCATCTCTTCTATGTCAAGATCTCACATGGTAAAGGTAAAATAAATATTGGTCGTCATTGGATTTAAAATCTTGGTAAGTATTTGGGAGACTGAGAGAGATAGATAGACAAATGGACTCAAAGAGAGAGATGAAAAAATATCAGTCATTTTAAAAGTCAATACACTTTGGGGGTAAACGATTCTTCCAAAGTCTTATCATTGCCAATCTTTTGTCTCTCTATGCCATCTCTTTGCATTCCAAAATGTTTGATAATTCCCATCACACCTCCCATGTTTCAGCACCCTATTACATCACACCTCCCACTGTCCGGCACCCTACAATCCATCCATCCGTGGAGCTGGTGTGCACGAGAACTCCTTTGAGTCTACACTCCACTAATAGTGATGCCTCACTATTGAACTTCTCTTCCCACCTTTGGATCCGTCCTTGTCCTCTTCAGTCGAACATCATGCAAGTTGGTTCATTCATTATGTTTTTTTGCACAAAGAGAAAGAGACAGAGAGAGAGAGAGAGAGAGGGAGGGAGGAAGGGAGGGAGGGAGGGGGGGAGGGAGAGGCAAGGAGGGAGGGAGAGGCAAGGAGGGAGGGAGGGAGGGAGAGAGGGAGGGAGGGAGAGAAGAAGAAGAAGAAGAAGAAGAAGAAGAAGAAGAAGAAGAGGATGAGGAGGAGTAGGACGATGATGACGATGAAGAGGAGGAAGAAGAGGAAGAGGAGGAGGAGGAGGGGAGGAGGGGGAGGAGGAGGAGGAGGAGGAGGAGGAGGAGGAAGCAGAAGAATTAGAGGAAGAAGAAGAAGAAGAGGAGGAGGAGGAGGAGGAGGAGGAGGAGGAGGAGGAGGAGGAAGAAGAAGAAGAAGAAGAAGAAGAAATTTTTAACATCAAGCCACAAGACAGGACCCTCACAGGGTCATTAGATGTAGATCTGGGGATTGAGAGAGAGAGAGAGAGAGGAATTTTTATTTCTTGGCGTTATTGCCAGCACATTTTGGGTGCATATAAAGGATTAAACCCACACACACCGCACTGTAAGAAAGGCCACAAAATTGCTTGCTACGTATTTCTAGGCTTCATAAAAGATTCCATAAAGTTTTTGAAGAAATTTTATGTTTTTTTAAGAGGCCGATAGATAGACGGAGAGATATATAGCTAGAGTGAGAGAGAAAGAGATGATGCCAGGCTCCCTCACTAGAGGGGTAGTGGAGGGATACACATTACAGTATTCTATATACAATATAGTGATCTGGTACATATACATATATATGTACTTATATTATACCCTAAATCTCAAACAAAAATGGCAACCAAAGCATTCTAGAGGGTAGGATTGGAAAGTCACTATCATGTATTTTGGGACTACAATTTTGATCCAGCCACTTTGGTAGTATATTAGGTGATGGCTCTCTCAGGCTCAACTTTTTTTCCCATTTAGATGGAAGCATGTCCTTGTGGGGGAGAAGGTTTAAAAAAATAGCTTACAATTTGGTGATGAGAGTAGGGTCTCTGGAGATGATTTGGACCTCAAAAATAATCTTGTGTTTTGGCACTATAAGCTCCTGTTGGTTATCCTCCCCATGTGTTCGTGACCCTTCTGACCTTTCTTATTCCACATGGCAATGATTTAGTCAATTCTTCCAAAGATGTGGGAGATGCTCTTCCATGAGCTTACCTTGCTAATTTTATTTGTCATATTCTTTTTTTATCTCATTTAATAAAGCTTGCTTATTTATTGCAAAAAAGAGGGGATGTGGAAGTGGTGCACGAGCATATGTGATCATTGGTACCATCTTTGTGAATTTGGTAGGAGCACAAAGGAGCACACTCAAACTTAAGTTCAAGTGTATGGCAGTTATTGCACTAGCTTTTGCCATCATAATGTTCTTTGAACATGAGCTTTTGTGATCACTGGTAACATCTTTGTGAGTTTTTCTCAAGAATTCTCAAACTTCAGTTCAAGCTACTGCCTACAGATTGTTCCTTGAACATGAGTAGATGTGATCGCTAACATCTTGTGACTTGGATTGGAGCATGCTCAAAAACCTAAGCTCAATCATGTGATAGTTTGTGCATAATTTAGCTTTTGTCAATAGATTGTTCTTTGGATCTATCTAGTATAGATTGTTCTTTGGCTTGAGGGTCAATGTTTGCTTGGGTGTAGCCAATCATGGAACTATTTTTGGGGCCATTTTGGGGCTCAACATGCCATATCTGTCCAGTGGCATCTTGGATATTGTATAATGCATGTCGATATGGCCCTTACCCCTAGAGGGGAACCCTCAAGGGCCATTTCATCAATTACATCTTCTAAAATTTTAATTGTATTATTCTAGATGTATCACCATGAAACCAGAGCGGTGGGTTGTTGGAGCTATTTTAGCACTATTTTGGTCCTAAACTAAGGAGATTGTAGTCCTACTTTACTAGGATTTTAGTCCTTGTTGCAATAAATCCTAAATTAGGGCAAAAGTATTCCAAGCCACCATGGTGACTAGAGGCTTGGTGGTGTGATCCAGATAATCAACTACAATTCATCGAGTAAAAATTGAGCAAAAGAGATTACATCTACATCCAATAACAGGCTATATAAAAACTAACAATAACTTATACTAAGCAAAAATTGAATAGAAGATCTTACATTTATAAAAATGCAGCAATTGTTGAGAGGCTTAGAGTCCAAAGGATTACATCTAGTGGCCATAATCACTCAGCAATGGCCATTGCTGAGTGGTTTATATAAAAATTAACAACAGTGCATACTGAGAGCCTCAAATTAGAGCCTCAAATTGAACAAAAAAGATTACATAAATGTAAAAACTCAGCAATTGCTGAGAGCCGTATAGACCAAAAGATTACATCTAGTGAGCCAAAAGATCGTTGAGAGCCTTAGAAGCCAAAAGATTATATGATAAGTGGTTATGAGCCTTGTCGAGCAAGAGGAAATTTGTACAACTCAGTATTACTGCCAGTCCAGCTTGCTGCATTCAAATTTTTTGGGGATCCAATGGAGGAGACGATGGAGAGACTGAAGACCATGCACATTACTAGGACTCAGATTATAGCCCCCCCAACAGGAGAAGAGTACTCTGCTGTGAAAATCTTGAGCGCTTCATCAACGTCTAGGGGGAATCCATATACCACAACCATATAGAGGCCCTCTGAGCACATGTCATCCAAGCTTATGAAATGTAGATGTGGGGGGAATTGACCGAGGGAATGAAGGGTTTCCAAAAGAGAAAGCCTTTCCAGTCCTATAGAGTGCAACACAATCACCTTATACGAGAAGGCAGATAACATTAGGATCATGTTGCATCAAGGGGTGGTAGTAGTTACAATAGGCATGGTGGAGCGGATGAGCAAGGGAGCAAATGAGTAATGATATTTGGAGAAGGGAGCATGGAGCAAAGTAGAGCAGGGGCGAAAGAGAGCTGGAGGAGGGTGTGTGGAGCATAGTAGCAAAGCATGTGGAGAAGAATAGTAGAGCAAGGGTGGATGAGAGCAACATAGCAAAATGCCAAATGCCCTGGATGTTATATATTATAAAGCTCAAGACATCGTGGTTGTTGGAGACCTAGAGACCTGGTGTTCCATCCATGTTAATTGCAAACCACCACGGTGGTGACTGGTAATTAATGAGAGTGCTCTCAACGGAAGCAAGAACGGAAGAGGGAGAGAGAGAGACAAAGAGCCACACAAGTTTTGGTGGGTGCAGAACCACCCTAATCTTCTTTTTCATTCATTTATATATGTGTTTGAGTATTGTACATAACTGGGGTTAAGGCACAGTGACCTTTAACCCCACAACCTCCCACTTAAAGGACAATGTGCCTTTAAGGGAGAATAACTAGTGAGCATACTATCCAATGCCCATCAATACACGACAATACTCAAACCGCTGACTAGGTAGACTCTTCGTCAGCATATCTACAGGGTTATCATCTGTATGAACCTTGACAAGCTCTATGCGCTTGTCCTCAAGTACCTCCTTGATGAAATGGTACCTGACCTCAATGTGTTTGGTCTTTGCATGAAAGACCGGATTCCGTGCTAGCTGAATAGCACTCATGGAATCACTATGCAATGTCGGTACACTTGTATGAATCCCCAAATCTCCCACTAGCCGATCAAGCCATATAACCTCCTTGCAACCCTCTGTAGCTGCAATCTGTAGCTGCAACATACTCAGCCTCTGTGGTAGACAAAGCCACGCACTTCTGTGCGCGAGACATCCATGACACTGCACCACTTGCAAAGGTGAACACATAACCAGAAATGGATCTCCTACTATCCACATGCCCTGCATAGTCTGAATCTGTGTACCCAAGTACACCGGCATGTCTCCTTTACCAAAGCAAATGCACATCTCCTTGGTACCCTTCATGTACCTCATGATGCACTTAACTGTCTCCCAATGCCTCTTTCCTGGATTAGCCATATATCGGCTAACAACTCCCACTGCAAATGCAATGTCTGGTCTAGTAGCTATCATAGCATACATAAGACTCCCAACTGCTGATGCATAAGGAACCTTGGCCATCATGGCCCTTTCCTCATCTGATTTGGGACTATCTGTATGACTCAGTTTCACATATGGAGGCAATGGAGTACTCACTGCCTTCCCCCCCTCCATATTGAAACGTTGTAATACTTTTGTAACATACTCTTTTTGTGAAAGCCAAAGGAGTTTCCTACTCCGATCATGCGTGATGCGCATACCAAGTATATGACCTGCAAGTCCCAAATCCTTCATATCAAAGGCCTCATGCAACTTGGCCTTTAATGCATCTAGCTCATAAGTATTCTTGCTAGCCAATAGCATATCATCCACATATAGTGCCAGGATTATCAGGCTATTATCCTTAGCCCTTTTAGTGTAGAGGCAGTTATCAATTTCACTCCTTCTAAAACCCTGGGACCGAATGAAAGCATCAAACTTCTGATACCATTCTCTAGGTGCTTGCTTAAGACCATAGAGACTCTTCTTTAGCTTGCAAACTAAATTCTCTTTGCCCTTTTCTTCAAAGCCTTCCGGCTGCACCATGTAAATTTCCTCATGCAAATCCCCATGCAAGAAAGCTGTCTTGACATCCATTTGCATAAGCTCCATATCCTCTACTGCCACTAGTCCAAGCATGCATCTAAGTGTGGTCATCTTCACAACTGGAGAGAATATCTCATCAAAGTCCACACCCTTCTCTTGCTTGAACCCTTTAGCGACCAAACGGGCCTTGTACCTAGGCACATCATCACCTGTGACCTTCATTTTGTAGACCCATTTATATGGCAATGCTTTCTTTCCATGTGGCAAAGAAACCAAGTCCCAAGTATTATTCTTCATAAGTGAAATCTCTGATTGCATAGCATACTCCCACTTGCATTTATCCTCACGCATCATAGCCTCTCTGTAGCAAGAAGGCTCCCCGCAATCAGTAAGCATCACATAGTCTACCCCTGGAACAAACCTATCAGGCGGTCTAGACACTCTAGATGATCTTCTCAAGGGCATTTCAGCTTGCTGTCCCACTTGCATATTAGCCACATTTGGCTCATCATTTCCACCAATAGATGATCCATCATCTACCCTTGATTGTATACCTGTGGGAGTACTTGGTGGTACCATTTCTTGCACATTTGGTGCATGGACAGCTTGCTGTCTATCAACATATGCAGGTGGATTCACATCCTGGAAAGTGATTCTCCTCATTTCCACATCCCTCATGGGTGCCTTATGCATCTTCTTCTCATTGAAGACCACATCATGGCTGCGTATGATCTTCTTTGCTTCTGGATCCCAGAGACGATAGCCCATCTCTCCACTTTCACCATAATCCAGAAAGATGCATTTCCTAGACTTAGGATCTAGCTTCTTTCGAAGCTCTTTTGGCACATGTGCATATGCCTCACACCCAAATATACGCAAATGAGAGTAAGAGGGCTTCTTGCCACTCCATGCCTCTTCAGGAATACCACCATCCAAACTCTTACTGGGTGATCTATTGATCACATGCATTGCAGTCTTCATTGCCTCAGCCCAAAAACCACCAGAAAGACTTGCATTGGAAAGCATGCATTGCAACCTTTCTTGAATGGTACGGTTCATCTTTTCTGCAACTGGATTTTGCTCTGGAGTATGAGGGGATGTGAGCTCCCTCTTAATCCCACGTGTATCACAGAAATGCTGAAAGTCATGAGAGAGATACTCTCCACCATTGTCAGTCCGTAGGCATTTAAGCGTTCTACCTGACTGATTCTCAACCAAGGCCAACCATTTCTGAAATACCTGGAACACATCACTCTTCCGAGCTATAGCATAAGCCCACACTTTCCTAGTTGCATCATCAATGAATGTCACATAGTATTCAGCCCCGCCTAATGACCGTGTAGGCATGGGACTGCATACATCTGAATGCACCAAATCAAGCTTTTCAAACTCTTTCTTTCCCCTTCTTTTATGGGCTGATTTAGTCTGCTTTCCATAGAGACAGTGCTCACAAAATTCAAAATCAGAGAAACTCAAATGCGGTACATAACCCAAACGGCATAAGAGTTTCATTCCATTTTGGCTCATGTGCCCCAACCTGCAATGCCACAAAGAAGTGCTTGGCTGCTCGGTTATTGCAACAACATGATCAAATACCCCTGATACATGTAAGGGATACAAAGTCCCACACTTGGCACCCCTAGCCAAAAGCATAGAGCCCTTTTGAATTTTCCAACTTTGAAAGCCAAAAGTGGTGTGAAAACTAGCATCATCTAGCTGACCCACTGAAATAAGACTCTTGGTCAGCTTAGGCACATGTCTCACATGTTTCAAAACAAATGCAGACCCATTTGCAAAAGAAAACTTTATGTCACCTGCTCCCACTATGTCACATGCATAGTCATTTCCAAGATGCACACAACCTGTCTTTCCACTATCATAAGTGGAGAACCATTCCCTATGGGGAGTAACATGGAATGACGCACCAGAATCCAAAATCCAATCCTGGGAATATGCATCATCTGAAGTGGTAAGCAACTCTGCAGATAAACTAGACATGAAGAGAACGTCATTGTCACTATCATGTGTGACTGCATTGATCTCCTCGATCTTCACTTTTCCTTTGTCCTCCCTTCGACTCTCTTCCTTTTGATTTGCACCCCAATTTGCATTCTTTTTCTTATTCTTTTGCTCTCTTTTCAGCTTGTAGCAGTCCTTTTTCATATGGCCCTTCTTGCCACAGTGGTAACACTCAATGTTTCGTGCCCTGGATTTGCTACAAGACTTCCCTCTTTCTTGGGACTTCGCCCTGAACTGTGATCTACCCCTTTGCACATTTAAGGCTACATCCTGCTTGTTGCCATCCATAGACTTCTGTCTAATCTCCTCGGCCAACAAGCTACCCACAACATCATCAAATTTCAGTACTCCACCAGGTGCAGAGTTACTGACAACTGTACGGAAGGTATCCCATGAGGATGGCAATGAACATAAGAGAAATATTGCCTTAGTCTCCGCATCAAAATTCATTTTTTGAGCCTGAAGCTGGCTGAAAATAATATTGAATTCATTCAAGTGAGAAGCAATGGTGGAGACCCCTTCCTTCATCTGCAGCTCAAACAACCTCTTCATGAGGTAAACTTTATTAGAGGCAGTTTCCTTCTCATAAGTGGCACACAGTTTCTTCCACAAATCTTCCGTAGTCTGCTCATTTACTACTGTGAAATAAACTGACTCTGCAAGATGAAGTCTAATAGTAGACTTTGCTAATGCATCCAACTCATTCCAATCATCCTCAGACATATTTGCAGGCTTAGCTTCAATCCCTGCCAAGGGTTTAATCTGCTTCTTTTGAATAAGCACATCCCTTATTTGTTCTTTCCACAAAGAAAAGTTTGTCCCATCAAACTTTTTAATGCTGAAAAACTCCTTTTCAGACATGGAAGAGGATGCCATGATACAAATGAAACAAAATCCCAAATGCTAGTGCCTGCAAGAGAGAATCACACCAAATACCAGGTGCACCCAAATGTGTATGCCACAATAGTGTGAAATATCACCAAAACTCAAAGCTCAAAGCATCAAAAAATGCATCTGACTCATGTGCATATACTATGCATCCATATGAGCAAATCTGGCCCAAAAGAAAATGCCAATAAGTGCCAAATGACTCAAGCATAAACACTGTCCACTGGCATATGCATCAATAATGTCTCATCCAAGAGAGCATAGCACTATCAGTGCATCACCTGCAATGTTTCAAAGCTGTCCCTCAGCATAAAATAGCATCCATGTGCCAAGCGTCCATAAAAAATAGCATCCCACAAGGCAATTTGGGCCTATTAGCGCATCCAACAAGGATCGCAATGCATCCAAATGGCCTATAAATCATCCACTGCAACCCAATGCATACCACGAATGAGCGCACACTGCTCAAACTGCAACCAGAGTGATCTGCATAAGGTATGCTCAAGAAATCATAGTCCCACGGTAATGAGCGCTACTAAAAATAGAACCTGAGATGCCTCAAAACATGGGCGCCATTGCATAATCAGACTTAGCAAGAAAATCTGCAAATATCTCTCTTCTGCCAGAACTCCAAAATCCCAACCGATGAGTGAGAAATGGGAGTCAACACTTATCCACTGCCATGTGGCATAAATCTAAGGTTTCAAAACCTTAGTATGAAAAATGCATAACAGAGAGACGAAATCGAATACACAGAGATTTATAACTCTGAAAATCCTCCACCGAATCACGCAAGAACTAATAGGTAGGGGTTTTTGGGCGTCCGGAACGCAATGGGACAGACGGTTTTGGAAACCGTGGTCTCAATCACTGGGTCCAACACACGGACTGAAAATTTTTTTTTAAAACAGAGCTGTTTGTAAACTCCACCGGAGTGCGAATGATGAGCAACATAGAAGTTCTAGGACCTCTTGAGTCCACCGGAACTGACAGATCTGCAAATGGTTGCTCCAAACTTGAGTTTCAACACCTGGGAAAAAAACGCAGAAACTGACACAGTGAGTCAGAAATCCAATGAAATGATCCCAGATTCAGGAATGAAGGTGTTTCCAGGCTCCTAAAGTAATGTGGACACCAAAAGCAAGCAATAGTTGCCTCTACAAGTCAATACGGAGTCTCTGTCATCGAACGGAACAGGGAAAAGCTCAAAAAACGACTTTTTTCTTTGAAAGCTCTTAACAGGCTCTCAAAACCACTTCACAAAGCCAAAGTGACTTTTCCAAAGGTTTCTCCAAGGTCTCTGCACACTCGGATGTAAGTAAAGTCACCCACAAAGCTTCCCACAGAGCTTCTCCTTCCTCCCACAGAGCTGCTGAGCTTCTAAGCATTCACGCACGCTCAGCTAGATCACTCGGGCTCTCATACCAGTTGAGAGTGTTCTCAACGGAAGCAAGAACGGAAGAGGGAGAGAGAGAGACAAAGAGCCACACAAGTTTTGGTGGGTCCAGAACCACCCTAATCTTCTTTTTTCATTAATTTGTATATGTGTTTGAGTATTGTACATAACTGGGGTTAAGGCACAGTGACCTTTAACCCCACAATTAACTGCTAGCCCCGTTGAATCTTAGACACCACCCTAGACATCACCTTGCCATCGACAGCAATGGTAATTAATTACAACGTGGCTAGTAATCATGATGCAAATGCCCAGTGGTGGTAGCTAGTAGGTGAGAAATTGTAGGCCACTGCGATTGCTGGTAATTAACTGCTAGCTCGGTGAATCTTAGCCACCACAGACGTGGCTAATGACAGCCACCACCATCGAAAAGTAATTACCACAAAAGTAAATCATGAAGCCTAATCACTCATTACCATGCACTCTACTGAGCATGCAAGCCCAGTGACTGGTAATTTATTGCACTCTGCTAATCATGCATGCAAGCCTAGTGGTGGTAGCTAGCTCAGTGGTGGTAACTGGCGGGTGAGTAATTGCGGGTCATTGTGGTGGCTAGTAATTAACTACCAACCCGATGGAATCTTAGCCGCCACCACAGAAGTGGCTGATAATCTTAGACACCACTACCAGTGGCCACCACCAGTGAAAGATGGTAGTAATTACCACAAATGTAAATCATGAAGCCTAATCACCTCTAATCATGCATTACCATGCAAGGTAGTATTGATGCCTTGAATTAATCAAAATTTGGGCCAACCACTGCAATGGCTCTCACATTGATAGTTCCTTGTAGTCGAGTTATAAACATAAGCCTCCACTATTCCATTCCCTTCAATGTTTTGTCTTCTATCCCTCTTGACTCTCCCTTGCACTTAGATTGTAAACTCAAGCCTCCACTATTCCATTTCCTTCACTATTTCATCTTCTATCCCTCTCTACCATTTCTTCTCCCTTATGCTCTTCCTGCAACTTCTATCCCCTCTCATAATGGATCCCCCTAAATACACCAAGCTCCAAAACATGTTTTCATAGTTTGAAAGCTCCTCACATGGCACAAGTTTGTAATGGCTTTTGAAAGTTTTGAAAATTTGTCATCGTGAGATATTTCCCAACTAGAGTGGAAGTCTTGGAAATGGCCCCGACGTCCAAAATCCCAAAGGCTCTTGCTAGGGCAAAGAGGAATATCCCCCAAGGAGGAGTGGAAGAAGAGTGCGAAGAGAAAGAGGATCTATGATATGTACCTGCCCATTACAAGGCCTATACGATCAAGGATCATAAGATCTTATACTAGAAGGCCAAGAGCACTCAGGAACAAGGGTGCTTCCAAGGATATGACCCCCAATGAGGATAATGCTTTAATAGCCCTCCTTTGAGAGTACAATGACTAGATGGCTTGGAAATACACAGATATGAAGGGTGTGCCCACGAAAGTCATGCAACACATGATACCTGTGCTTGACAATGCTAGGCTGGTGCATTAGCATCCCTACCCTATGAATCCCAAATATGCACTCATAGTGAGGGAGGAGATCCAGAAACTCATAGACGTAGGATTCATCTATGAGATCCAGCATACAATTGGGTGTCACCCATCGTGATAGTCCTAAAGAAGAATGGAAAGATTAGAGTATGCATATATTTGAAAAAGTCAATCCTGCCACTAGGCGTGACCACTACCCCTTGCCATTCATAGAACATGTTCTGGAAAGGGTAGCTGGAAAGGGAGCATATAGCTTCTTGGATGGATGATGCTGAAGTCAATTACATGACAAGAGAAAGAGAGGGCTATGCAGTCAAAAAGTTTAGGCATTACTTGTTTGCCAACAAAATTAGTCTTTTATGTGGACCATCAAGCACTACTGTATTTTCTTAGCAAGCCGTGCAGAGGCCGTGCATGATGGGACGCATCACCAAGTGGATACTAATCCTCTTGGAGTTTGACTTCATTATCGCAGTGCATAAAGGAAAGGCCCATGTCCTAGCCGACCACCTCTTGATGATCCCAAATGGAAAAGCTCCGACGGGAGTCAAAGATGATCTTCCCAATGCTCCCCTATTCCTCATCAACATAATTCCTGAATGGGCCGCCAAAATCCGCAACTACCTAGCCAATGAGTTGCCTCTGGATGAAACCCTCAAGAGAGATAGACCCCGCAAACTCATCAAGGATGCAGCACCGTATCAGTTAATTGCATGCTCGCTATATCGTATGGGCAAGGATGGCATCATGCGTAGATGTGTGTGCAAGCATGAATACATTGATGTGCTCGAAGAAGCCCACTCTGAGATTGTAGGTGGGAATTTTGCTTGTTGACGTTACAGCATGTAAGGTACTATAGGCTGGCCTTTGGTGATCGACTCTCTTCGGAGATGTAGCTAAATTTGCCAAGCGGTGCAATCACTACCAATGTGTGCAACACATAAAGCAAACATGATGCCCCTAACGAGAATATTGACCGATCAGCCCTTTGAGAAATGGGCATGGATTTTATTGGGCCGATAAGCTTAGCAGCTCGAGGAACAGGGGCCAAATACATTATCATGGCCATAGATTATTTCACTAAATGGATGGAAGGGAGAGCCACAAGGAAAGTTGATTTGAGATCCACCACTAAGTTCTTATACGAGCAAGTCATTGCATTGTTTGGGTGTCCATTAGAAGTGGTCAGTGACCAAGGAACTCATTTCCTCAATGAAACAATAGTGATCCTGACCAATGAATTCATGATTATACATAGAAAGTCAATGCCCTATTATCCCAGGGCGAATGGCCTGGCTGAGAGCTTGATGCTGCAAGATAATAACTTGCATGGTTGAGGCCATTCGTACCAACTGAGAGCACAAGATCATTGCAGCCGTGTGGGCCTACTGAACATCTTATATAGTAGCCATGAATTGCACCCCCTTCAGTTTATCCTTTGGGGTGGAGGCAATTATTCCAATGGAGTATGTAGTACCTAGCCTTTGCATTATAGTTAAGGAGAGGCTCACTGATAATGCCTTGGCGAATCTCTTAATTGATCTCGAAAAGCTCTATGTGATGAGATTGCATGCAACCTACTGTCTCCCGGTGGAGAAGGCATGGTGCAAAAATGTTTTGACCGCAACCTCAAGAACAAGGACTTCAAGGATGGAGATCTCGCACTCCTCTATAGCATCTACAACACCAAATGTAAGCTCAAGTACAGGGGCATGGGTCCCTATTGTGTGGTGGAGATCACTCCACAAGGGGCGTGCCGAGAATAGCCACCCTAGATGGAGTAAAAATGGAAGGCTGCCTCCATGAGAGCAAATTAAAAAGATTCTATGGCCCCCTCACCCTATAGACCCTTCAGGCCATCCATAGGATAGGGAGAAGGAGCTCAAGGCCGAGGTAGTCCGGATGAAATGCCTAGCCATCAAGGAAGCCAAGGCATGTAACGCCAAAATTAGACAACACAAGCAATTGGCCTTGCTTAAGGCAACACCCACACATCTTGGCCTAACTGATGAGCTAACGGTAGAACCATCTAGATTGAATGTACAATTGTAGGGTCCGAGCTTACACATCCAGGCACTCGTGGATCTGCCGTGAGCTCTCGAAGGGGTCACTATGTATAAACCGTCTATATCACGTGCGTTCAAGGCCTATATTTAAAGTCCCTTATCTGTAAAAAATTTCATTAATAAAATGCACCCCTTTTCTATACAAATCTGTAAATTTTTTCCAAAACTATTTTAAATAGTCCCTTATGTATATTTATTTCTGTAAATTTTAGAAATTAAAAAAATCCTTTTGTTGAACTCACGTGATAGGGTTACATATGATGAGTGACCCCCCCGAGCGTGAGCTAGCCACAAATTCATCTCCTGCAAAGTATTGGAAATGCTATAGGTACCCCTAAACCTCACTATGGCTTTAGTACATGCTATCAACACTCAACTCTTAAGCGCATTAGGGTAGAGACTAATGGTTTTTTGCTAGGCAGTAGAGATCCATTTTTGTGTTCTCCCCACAAAAGCAATCGATGAACAAATGATATTGAGAAGGACATGGTGCTATGCAGTGAACTGCCAAATTGACTGGAGGGCTAGAACAACAACTCTCCCCAATGGGGGGAGGACTACAGTAATTCCGCTTTGTGAACCTTATCCCACACCACCCACAGTACCACCCCCTGCCAGAGGCAAGGAAGTTCTAAATGAAGGTGAGTCTAAGGCCCCAGCCACCTCCAACACTCTTGATCCCGACCCTTAGATGAAAGTTCACCGATCCCGGATAGCATAGAGGCCTAACCATGGTGGCGACTAGGTAGCGTTGCAAGTTACTCCACCACCACTGCCGTCCCACCCAGAAATGCCATGAACATCAGGTACAAGAAGATATTCTCTATTCTCAATGCCACTTCAACCGTAATTGGCATCCCAAAAAGATCAAAGTAGGGGATGAGTCTTCGATCACTCCTTTGTTGGCAACATGGGCAAACCCATCTAAGAGAAGTACACAATGCCACCCATTGCCTCGAAACCCAGATCCAAATCCACCACTCCAAACACAGCGGTCCCACAAGCGCTGGGTCACCACAAAGCTCTTTGAATCCCAGGGCTATTACAAAGGCAAGCAGGTCGCGTGGGTCCAAAAGCTCCCTATGGCACCAATCGCATGATCCCAACTCGCAAGGGTTCAAAAGGTAGTAACACAAGAACCTGTGTCAACCTTGGATACAGTACCATAAGAACCTACCATCGATCTTGTCACGACGAACAAAACCCCAAGTTCTCATCCCCTTGCCTATTGCCATAACCCCTATCCCCACATTCCATCGTCTTACACCATCCTGCTAGCCATTGGGATACTAAAATCTATAAAAGGACCCTCTATCCCCCCGAGTCATCACTATACCAAAAATAGTGAAACTTTGCCAAAATTCTACCAGACTTTCCCCAACTCCGTACCCTCTTCCAGCCACCATTTTAGCCATCAGTTAATATCCTCAGCCTCCTCCTCTTCCACCGACTCGCTTATTAGTCAATTTTCCTCCTTCCCCATGGATCCAAAAAATGAGTTCTTTGAGTTTGAAATGGTGCTCGGTCTCCACCCCCCAATTTTGCAAGCCACCGGCCCCTCCAAATTGCAGAGTATGCCTTCAAGGACCATCCATACACCTTTAAAGACCATCCATGTGCCCTCTGACATCCCAATTGAGGACCTACATGTGGAGAAAGAGATTTTGATTAAGCAGGCCACTCATGATATGCATACAGGAACTAGCACTACTCCCTCCATGTCATCAAGGAAGGGCACCCCTACCCCTATGCAAGGGGAATACAAAATTGTGCAATCTTAGATGCACTCGTTGCTTGGAGGCTCCAACAGCTAAATGGATGTACCATCCACTCTTGCTACACATATGAGAGACATGACTACACCCTCCACTAACAAAGTGCAACAACATATCAAGTGCTCAAAGAGTTAGAGGTTCAGGCATCTCTCACAGTGACAAGCCTTGGGGCCGTGGCAGACTGCCTCACCTCCCACATGGATATGAGGCTACTAGCAGAACTCCTCTAGGCCTATAGCTCCAACACTAACGTCAATGTCTAGTGCAATGCGATAGGCACTCCCCACTTATACCACCTCAACGTGGATGTGGTACGAGCTACCTTCGGCCTCCCTGTCATCGCTGACAAATACACTCAAAAGAAAAAAGACGCCTGAGGCCCTTAGCAAAAATCTACAAATATGATCGTAAAAAGAGCAAGGTACGCATCCATTTTTTGGAGATCATCAAGCCATAGTTGGAAAAGTCAGCACACGCTCTCCAATGGTTGACCCAAGTCAAACATACAGATCACCACCAATCTATCATGCCCAACATCTTGGCAAGACTTGCAACACCCCATGTCACCAACTGGGTGGATTATTTTTGCAATCAAATGTGAGAGGACCTCAAGATGCATGACGAGGTCCTTGGCAACCCCATGCTGTACATGCCAGTCCTTTATCATATGTTGTAGTAGCAACTGCCAATCGGCTATGGGCTATCCGACAAAGCCACTAGAGGACTAGTACCAGCCAATGAAGAGGAGATATTGGTAGCTCTAAATCAATCAAGGATAGAGCCTAGTGCCACCCCGGCTAGTCCCCTTGCTCAACCACCAGTGGTTTGCACTTAGCTACTCTCCTAATGTGAAGACCGACTTGTAAGTGCAAGTATTCTTACGCAGACAACACCGCATGGACCACTCCGATTCATGCTCCAAGGGAAAGGCCGTACCCTAAGGCCCCATCCATATCAACGATCTCTTGGGGGATGACATGGTCCACATTGGCCTCCACCCAGGAGCCCAAGATATTTTGGTCACTCCCTCTATCCCCCAAGTCTTGACCTCAGCTATTGTCCACCCATAGGAGACCACCTCCTTTGTCATTGGCTCATCCTCATCCCCATGGGAAGGCCTCACCAAAGCCTTTCAGTTTTGCAGTGCACCCTAGTATCAGAAAATGAGCGGGTACAACAATATGTCAGCTGAGTAGCTCTCTTGCATCGATTAGATCGAGCTACATCTATTCAATGCAATGGCCAAGCTCCCATAGGTGGCATGCACCATTCTATAAAGATGGTAGGAACAGGCCTCCTAGCTCTCCTCTCCTCTCCTCCAGGAACAATTCTTGAGCAGCTGTGTACCTCTGGCCATGTGGAGGAATTCGCGTTGGAAGAGTGCGAGCAGTAAGAGTTTTAGATGTACCGGGAGGTCTCAACCCAACTCGCCACATACACTTGCCCCATGCACTATCCCCCATACTTTACAAATGCACTTTGACACCCTTCTTGCACAAAACCTTATCTTCCACCTCAACCTCACCGCTCCCCTTCCTCCTAATGCCCTCAAAACCATCCTCTACTGTAACCTTGATCACTACCACCCCATTCTGGCCATGTCATACTTTTCTCTCAATCTTCATCCCACAAGCATCTCTCTTCTCCATCCCTCTGACCTTCAAACCCTTGCTACCCACTCCATCCTACTCAACTTCCAAGCATGGTATCGGGTCATCACCAAGTCCACTAATTATTCTCAGGACGATGATGTGATGGAACTAGCCAAGCCCGATGAACTCATCCTCTGGGTTTGCACTCCCGAATGCCTCCAAGCCGATATCAATTGGATGAAAACCTAAGATCGGGCCTCCGCAGTCCAAAGACAAGGGCATCTTCTAGCATATCGCCCCACCTCCTACCATCCCCTTGGCATAATTATTCTATACAATCGGGGGCTACAAGCTCTCCAGGACTCACTCAAGTCCTTGGTCATCAATTTTGAGACAATTCATGATGTACTATATCCCGAAGAAGTCACCAAGGAGGAGGGGGAAGAAGCCATAGTAGTCTTTAACTCTACCACCCCACCCACCGAAATCCCACAACTGCCTGTTGTTGATCCTATCGAACCTCCCCAGCAAGCCACCCAACCCGCTCCACCCCCACTTCCTTGCACAAACCTCCCTTAGTATTCCTCTAATGCCTCCAACACCAGCTCTGCATACATAACACGAGACCTCCTCCTAGTCCATCTCCTCCAATGCCCCGGTCGACAACCTGGACAACAGAGCCTCTACTCCAAGCTACTCCTTATGAATGCAATGCAAAGCACGAGCCATCCGCATGTGTCACTCAAGAGGCTCTCAGATTGTTGCAATGTGTTTCCACGAGAGAAAGAGGGAAGGGGGAGAAGGGGAGAAGAGAGGAGAGAGGGAAGGGAGAAGGAGGAGGGAGGAAGAGAGTGAAGGGGGATGGAGTGGCAAACACAAAGGCACTACTAGGGAAACAAAAGAACACCCAAAGACACTCTTGAAAGAGAAGAGGGAGCTTGTACTCCAAACTTGTGCATACAACAATGAAGACCAAAGTCAACCATTTGCAAGTCACCTTTTGAAGGGAGGGCCAACGCTTTTCCTTTTTGCACTCTCGCTCTCTTTACATTCACAAGGATCTTAGGCCCATAGGGTGCCAAGGCATCTTCTCTATCCTTTCCTTCACTCTTTCTAGGTCCTATTGTTACGCTTCTCCGTGTGTCAAAAATAGCATTTGTGTTAACCATATAAGAGTGCTTGGGACAATCCTGGCATTAGGAGATGCTCCTGCCCGAGTCCCAAATAGCACTTGTGTTAACCTCGCCCATCCGAGTCATAAGACCTTTCAGGCTCAAAACTCGAATGTGTGACTCAAAACGTGGAGTGGCAAGGAGCGTGTGAACAAAATGATGCATATTCAAAAATCTAACAGAGGCTCCAGTGAGGTACATAACTTGTAAGTGGTCAACAAAGGAATCTAGTGGAGACTCTTTCAGTGGTAGATTGTATATGTGGAGCTTTGTCATTGACTAGGACAGAGTAGGTTGACAACTTTAAATTGCTGGAGGAAATCACTCCCAAGATGTATTCAAATGTTAATGCCAAGACAATCTGGGATGTCAAGCTGTGCAAGTAAGTCAAGTTATTTCAGCATGATAATGCAACTCTCATTGTTCCCTATCACAATTAGATCATCAAAATAGAAAAGTGCAATGGTGATGGCTTTCCATTAACTTTGGCCTCTAGTGGATACTGTTTGAGTGACAGAGTGTGTATGTGGAGCTCCGTCATTGACTGGGATAGATCAAGTTAACAACTCTAAACTCCAAAATACTCCATGTATGCATAGAAATATAATAGTGCATATACTATTCAAGATACTGAAAGTATGTATTGTACTTCCAAGTGTACAAAATGTAGGCTTACAACATAGTGCAAGATACTTAAAGTATGTTTTCAAGCTATTTAAACTATGATATTCACAAGTATGAATTCTTCGTGTGAATGTAGCTAAAGTACTAATAAGATGCTGGGTATTACCCTAAACTGAGTATTCAAGATACCGAAAGTAAGTATTAATTTAAGCTACTTATTCTTCCTTTTTCTCTTAAAGTATGTATCCTAGGCTTCTTAAAGTAAGAATAAACATAACTGAAGTACATGTATGTATCTTGGGCTACTTAAAGTAAGCACAAATGTAATTGAAGTATGACTAGTAGTCAGGGTATTATTCAAAACCAAGTTTCTAAAGTAATTATAGTACTTGATTGGTGCAAATCCCACTCCTTGGTTACTTTTTGAACCACTGCCATACGTACTAATAGTGTTATTAGATGTGTTGGTTAGTTTACACACCATTGCAATACTAATAGTACATGAAGAAAAATAGAGTTGTTTGTTCCAACTCACAAAATAATACTATGTAGTACAAATAGAGTATTGTAGTAATAGTACTATGCACAAGCGTAATCATTCACACTACTCACAATATTCAAAGAGCACAAAATATTTGTGATACTACACTAGAATGTTTAAAGATACAGATACAAGTTTCTCTCGACACAAAAGTATTCTCTACATGTCTCCAAATCAACAAATGCATCAATAGGCAACCAATAGAGTACTAAGTACTCCAAAAATAGGATAGATAGCTAAACATCATATCCTACTAAGACTTTGGTACTCTTTACTAGTTTCAATGAGTGCTGCTTTCCGATTGACGAAACCCATTATAGATATCCACATGGTTGGCACTTCCTTATGGCAACTCTGCTCATGACACATAGTGTTGTTCCTAAAAACCAACAAAGCACAAAACAAGTGGTAAACATGAAGGCATGGCATGACAAAAACATCCAGCGTGGGCAAGTGAAGGCCTAAACCATAATATGCATACCTGCAACAACATTTACAAAGAAAGTAACTCTCCCAAAGGAATGTTCCTAAGCACTTAAATATCAATGAATGAAAAGGACAACTAAGACCTCTTACCGTTTAGCTGCTAACCCAATTTCTTGTATCGTGGATAGGTGATCGATAGGCCATGGGGGTAAGGTTGTGGATACCAGATCTTGCAATGTCATTTCTAGCATCACATAGATTCTTAAGGCACTTAGATTTCAAATCCACCTTAGCCTTCAGGTCCATGCGCAAGAGTGTTTATTATTCAAGGTGCTTCTGCTCTATGGCAATGTCATTACAAATGTCATGAAGATATGCTTCATTGTCGTCTTTGTGGTCCTTTAGACAATCTAGGTCAATCGTTGCCAGATAATTGCCTTGAGGCATCTTTACAATGGGATCTTCAATTCTTTAATTTTCCCTGCAAGGTGTCCTCTAGTGCCCTTGTGCTTGTGGAGAGCAAGCTCGGCATCCTTATCCTTAGATGTAGCTTGTTGTAATTGGTAGGAATTGAGGGCAAGGCTCTCTTCATGCTGGTGTCCCCAGCTAGTGTTAGTTGAACTAACTATACTATAGTTAGTCTAACCTAACCAGATCCTAACTAACTAAACCTAGGTTATCCTAACTCATTTGAGCGGTGATTGCCATTGCATACCCAATATCATCTTCTCGGAAATAAGTGGGAGTTACTTGGTGTTTCGTTGGAGGTTCATGTCTTCCATTGCGGCCAACTGATTCGATAGCCTAGAGGCCAACTCACCCATATCTAACCCCTTAGAATCTTTATCCTCCTTCTTGGTTAGCTCCATACTAGAAGATCTTATCGATGGCAATACCTCAGACAATGAAGCTGTAGTTTTGTCTTTGACATCCTTATCCATCATGTTATCACTTATATGATGGCTACCTTGCTGTAGAGTTTGAAAGAAGTGGGGTTCAGAACCATTAAGTGGTCATGCAACTTCAGATCCGCCAATCCAATGAGGAAGCATGGCAATAGTCGCTTGTCGCTCATCCTCTCATGCGATGCATAGTGGAAATTGAGGTGTTTGATCCTAGCAATGTAGTATCAAAGGGATTTCTTCTCATTCTATTTCCCCTCATACAATTGACTAATCGGGATCCACTTGTGACCACTAGGGGCAAACCCTACAATGAAGGCTTTCCGCAACACCTCTGAGTTGACTTTCTTCTCTAGGTTGAGGGCCCTATACCATTGGCCTACCTTGCCATCTAGGCTGAGGCTGATGAATGCATTTACCATTTCCAGATCTCTGAGAGCACTGAATTCTTCACATATTTGTTCAAATAGCTCCACGTGGGAGACCAGATCTCCTTCCCTAAGAAATTTAGTTATTAGCTCAGATATGGCTATGGGTCAGACTCTTAGAGGGATTGGTGATCCCTGCGGGAAATACGAGTATAGATGGGAGTGGAGCATACCCCCTTCCTAGTGTATCTGCTAGGATTTGCACCGGCTCATCCGATTTAGCCTGACGGCCGTTGTAGGGATAGTAAGCCAATGGATCGTTGTAGGGATAGTAAGCCTGACGGTCAGTGGGATAGCAGTTGACACATGTCAGCGGGTTGGGTTGAGGTTGGTATGCCTTCGAGTCGATGGGTTAATGTTAAAGCAATGGGCAACGGGTTACTCAAGTTGATGGGATGGGAATATGGCAATGGTCGTAGGGTTAACATTAAAGTAACGGGCAGCACGATGGCTTGCCTCAAAGAGATAGCAGAATGGCACTGGTCGGAGGGTTAGCTATATGCCGAATGGATCATAGGGATAGTCTTAAGGCATCAGGTCAATGCCTATTAGGTTGGCAAGATAACAACACATCATAAATAAGGTAGCGGGTTAGATTGACCTATGCCAAGTCGGCGGGATAGAGCTAAGGTGACGGGTTGTGGGGATAGCGAGCTAAGGCAATGGGTCATCGATGATAAGAATTGTTTGGGAACATGCCATGTTGCCAACTCCCTTCTGATGATTCCTGGTGGTTCTCCAAGTTTTGTCCCAAGTTTGTGTGCATGGGGGGGTTGTTAAGGAATACACTACCTACCACAAACAAAAAACATCACAAAACAATAACTTTTGCCACTTAAACGAGTAGGTTTCCACAAGTTGGATTGTCAAGTACCCAAAACCACTTCAAAATGTCACTCCAATCTTCATTTTCAAGTGTTTTTAGTTAAATTTGACACTACAACCAGCTTAACAATCATTCTAGCTACCTCCTTGTAAAAAAAAAACATCAAAAATAATAAAAACAAGCTCAAATGCATGGCAATGGCTTTATGGACAAAATGTTGGAAAGTGAGCTTTTTTACTCTAAAATCACTCTTTCTTCACTAGTTTTGCACTTCCAATCCACTCCTAATCTCCACTAACAAGGCCTAAGCACATGTGAAATGGGTTGTTTATGGGAGGAAGCTAAACAAATGCAAAATTAGACTTCATATCTCTCTAGTAGCGATGCCAAAGATGCATCTAGTAGAGACACACGTGTTGTGGGGATGTTGGAAGTGTGCCGTTGAAGCTCCTCACTCATGTGCTACTCCTTGTGGGAGCATTGTGTAGTAAATCCTTCAATGTCACTTGAGTGCCTATCGGATCATTGCAATGGGGTTCCCACCGAGAAGAAGGGGGAGAGAAAATGAGAGAGGAAGGGGAGGGAAGAAGGAAAGGGGATGGAGAAGGAGAAGGAGGTGAAGGGGGATCATGGCAAACACCAAAGGCAAACAAGGAGAACAAGCAAACCTCAATCTCAACACATGAGCAAGAAGAAAGCTTGTATTTCTCAAAGGTTGCATACAACAATGAAGACCAAAGTCAACCACTTGGCCTTTTATACATGTCACCTTTTGAAGGGAGGGCCAACCCTATTCCTTGTATCATCCTCTCTCTTTTGTTACACTTACTTGGGCCAATATGGTGTGTCAAGGCATATATTGATTCTCTCAACCTTGTTTTTTTCTTCAAATGGCTCTTACGTTATCCATATATGGGATCCAAATGGCTCTTGTGTTATCCTTGCCAATTGGGGTGATCTCAGTGACTACTTCGAAACTGAGCCATTTGTGGGTCAAAACTCGTAGGGTTTGGATGGGCCAAATCCGTTAGCATGCTCAATGGCTATTAACAGAACTAGGTGCAAATCTCTCCACTAGCCTTATGATTTATCTTGTGACATGAAAAGGGCTATGACGTCAAGATTTGGGCACATGGCCAAATCTCTCAAACCTTGGTGGCTTGAAGAAAGTTAAGAGATCAAGATTTAGCTATGTGGCCAAATCAAGGTGCGACTTAGAGAAAGATATGATATCAAGATTTGGACACATGGCCAAGTCTCCCATTATGGTCTCCTAGTGGTAGATCTAGTTGCTTGGCCAAATCCTTGCACACAAATGTCTTATGTGGATTTAGCCACATGGCCAAATCTCTTTAGACCATGGTGCTATAAGAAGAAAATAAGTATGACATCAAGATTTGGTTGCATAGCCACATCTTTCCAACCTTGGTCTTGGCCTCAAATATCTCAGTAAGAATAAAAATTTTGAATTTTAAAATTAAGTTCAAATCATATCCTCCTTTCAAAATTCAAATTTCAAATTTTGAGTTTTACATTTCAATAAGTTTCAAATTTCACATTTCAAATATCAAATTTCAAAATTTCAATCTTTCAGTTTCACATTCACACTATAATTACTATGGTTTTTAAAAAGTAATATTGCTAAAACTTGGTGATGCTATGGAAGAGAAGCTTCCTTGGATGGCTCAAGGTATTGGATGATGGAAAATGATTCACTGAGATAAAGAAACAAGGAAATTGACGTGGTAGGAGATAAGGATACTAGCTCCTTGTCTGTCTCTGTTGAGTGGAGCTTTTATCTTTAATGATCTATGATAGACCTGGGTTTTGGTTGCAAGTCTTAGCACTTCTTGTTTCTCCTTGGGGAAAGCTTAGTGATTGGTTGAGTGTCTCATTAAAAGGTATGACTACGTAGTTGAGATTGTAGCCACTTTTTCTCCTAGATTTGGAAGGAATCCTTGATGCTCTTAAATTGCAGAGTCTACAAGACTGACATTCAGGGAAGGCCATGCTCCCATCCTACAACAACGTTTAGAGATGGGCGTGTGTTGTGGAGGACTATCCTAGCACAAACTACAATATCAAGGAGATAAGGAGGAAGATAAGGAAACATCCTGGCTCAGATAAGGAAATGGCATCCTTTGTTCAATGTCCTAGATCAGATAAGGAAATGGGAACCTTCATTCAAATCTGGTTGCAATGGTAATGGTGACTTTCATTCAGGAAATTGTGGCCTTCATTCAATACAAGTTAAGAGAGAAAGAGATTGCTGCTGACAGGGATGTAAATTAAAGGAGGCACTAGTAATGGCTACCTTTGTTCAAGAAATGGCAAGCTTCAACCAATGCAAGTTATGAGAGGACATTACCACCACCGAGAAAAAAGTCGGTTCAAGGAGGTGTTTGAAGGCTCACCCTCATAAAACATTCACACCATACTTAAGGCTAAGGACCCCCCACTAGAAAGACTGCATTTTATCCCTACTTTAATACATCAGCCCGTTTGGGACCCAAAATGGACCCCGTTTAAACCACGGTTTCACACATGGAAACACCATGCTATGGGGAATTTTTCCAACCCATTGCACACCATTTTGGCATACCTAGAACTCGTTAATTCATGGTAGCATCAACTGATTTCAGCCTGGGGCTTAGAAGTGATGCTTGAGTCCTAGCTGCCCTATGAAATCCTAGCAACAACAAAAAAAGCATATAGTTAGTCCCTACCTAGTTACTAGGTCATGTGCACTCACACGCTTTTGCTTAGACACATAGTCGATTGCATGAATAATTGTACTTCACACTTTCATTCCACACTCTCAAAGCATGTGTAAAAATAATCTCTCTCACAAACACACACAAATGTCATACCTGCACGCCAACTAATCTAATGATCAATGGTACACCATATGAACATGGATGCAGGTTGAGAAACAATGCCACTACTCAAGAGGATGTGCAGAAAGAGCCCACCACCTCAACCACAAACCCCCTCCAGAGTTTGCAGCCATTTAGCTCCTCTCAATTACGGCGATCACAGGCATTTGTGGTTCAGAGCAATATCTCTGAGGAGGATTCTGTGCATGACATGGAAACCAAAGAAGAACAAATGCCACCCTAGTCACCACCAGCCTACACAACCATTGACAGGGCCTAGTCATTGGAACTTGTGGATGTGCACGATGAAGTCATGCAACACACTATACCCATGATAGATGACATCAAGCCAATGTGACAAGGTCCCTATCCTATGAACCCCAAATATGCGCTCATAGTGAGAGAGGAGAGAAAAAAACTCATAGATGTGGGATTCATCTATGAGATAGAGAATACAGAGATTGGGTGTCAACCATTGTGATAGTCTTGAAGAAGAATGGAAAGATCCGAGTATGTGTAGACATGAAAAAGTTCAATGCTGCCACAAGGCGTGACCACTACCCCTTGCCTTTCATATGGAGCATGTTCTAGGAAGAGTAGTCGGGAAGGAGGCTCACAACTTCCTGGATGGGTTTTTAGGGTACAATCAGGTATTCTGAACGGTCAATATAAAACTACCTTTGCAACCGAGTGGGGTGTGTATGTGGCCAAAGTGATGATATTTGGACTCACCAACGTGCCCGCCACATTTCAGTGGCGGCGACGGCATGGCTGATGATCACCGCCTTCGAGGAGTACCTAAGGGACTTCATGGAAGTCTTCTTGGATGAATTGTGCATCAATTAGAGATAATATGATTAACTAAAATACCTAAAGCTAGTCCTTGAGAGGTGCATGTTGTACTAGATATCCTAAATCCTCTCGTGTCAATTTTTGGTCAAACACGGCATGATTCTTGGTCACATAGTGTCCAAGAATGGCATATGTATGGATTACAATAAGATCAAGCTCATTCTAGAGTTCCCCCCCCCACGAACGCCAAGGGAGTGCAGTGGTTTACAGGCCATATGGGTTACTATCAAAGATTCATCTAGCTCTTCGCAGGCATAGCCCAACCATTACACGTTGTTAGTAGTCTTTGAGTGGACCAAGTAATGTCAGAGATCCTTCAAAGCTCTCAAGCTAGCTCTAGCTACACCACTAGTATTGCGAGCCCCATACTGAAATCTAACATTCCACATCCACATAGATGTCTCAATCGGATGCATGTTAGCCCAACTAGGGGAGTACAACTTGGACTTCCTTGTGTACTTTAGCAGCTAGCAATTAAATGATGTCAAGGTTAATTACACTACAATGGAGAGAGAAGGTCTGGCCATGGTTTATGCAGTTATGAAGTTTAGGCATTACTTGCTAGACAACAAGTTCATCTTCTTTGTTGATCATCAAGCACTACTATGCTTGGTTAACAAGCCAAGCATGACAGGATGCATAACAAGGTAGATGCTAATCCTCTTGGAGTTTGCCAGTCACAGTGCATAAAGAAAAGAGTCCCCACATCCTATCCAACCATCTCTCGAAGAATCCCAATGGAGAAGCTCCAACGAGAGTCAAAGATGACCTCCCAGGTGCTCCCTTATTTATCGTTGACATAATTCTGGAATGGGCAGCTGAAATGGGTCACTACCAGGCAAACGGGTTACCTATGGATAAAGCCCTCAAGAGGGATAGAGCCCACAAACTCATTAAAGAAGTACCAACTAATTACAGGCCAGCTCTACTGCATGGGTAAGGATAGCATCATGCGTAGGTGTGTGTGCGAACATGAATGTAGACGTGCTCAAAGAAGCACATTCTGGGATAGCAAACTTCATTGCCCCATTGACATTACATCACATAAGGTGTTACAGGTAGACCGCTAGTGGCCAACTCTCTTTGGAGATGCATACGAGTTTATCAAGTGATGTAATATCTATCAAAGAGTGAAAATCCCACATAAAGTAGATATGATGCCCCTAATGGGAATATTAATCGATCAGCCTTTTGAGAAATGGGGCATAGATTTTATTGGTCCTATAAGACTAGAAGCTAAAGTAACAGGAGCCAAATACATTATCCTGGCCATAGATTATTTTACCAAATGGGTGGAGGTCCAAGCCACAAGGAAAGATGATGTGCGGTCCACAACTATGTTTTTATATGAACATGGTTTGGGTGTTCCTTGGGACTAGTCAACGATCAAGGAACTCACTTCCTCAATGAACAATAGCAATCTTGACTAGTGAATTCATGATCTTACATAGGAAATCTATGCCATACCATTCCTAAGAAAACGGCATTGCCGAAATCTCGAACAAAACGTGTTGCAAGATTGTAACTTGCACAATCAAAGCCACAGTCATACCAAGTGAGAGCACAAGCTCATCACATCTTTGTGGGCCTACCAAACGTCTTACCAAGTGGAAACTAACTACACACCCTTTAGCTATCCAAAATTTAGTGAGGCAAGATACTATTAAAAAAGGGATATGGAACCTAAATTAAGATACCATGCTAGTCCAAATAAAATAACATCAAGTACAAATCTTTGTACCATAATGGATTAGATGCCTACCCATTTTGGTCCTATTTCAACCATGGATGCCTAACATGCCCATGCCACATAGGTTTTTTCTAAAAAAGGTGCATGTACCAAACCATTTTGTGGACAAGATTTGATAAAAACCTTGGACTCTCAATGACCTATATGCATACCAAGTCTTATCCAATCATGGGTCAAGGAGTCATGTATTTTTTTTACCCTATTAAAAATTCAATGATGCAAGGTGCGGTTTTTAAAAAAAACATACCTTAAAATTACCTCTCAAGCTTTCAAACCACATCAAAACCTTGCAACCACCTCTAGACCTTGCAACCACCTCTCTCACACTTCCTTGGTTGGGGAGACATCCATAGGAGTGAGGAGAAACATACAAGGCTCCCAAAAAACAAATTTGTTTTCTAGGTATGTTGAATTTTTTTTCTTTTTCAAGTTCCCCTTTTTCTTTCAATTTGCCTTCCATTTTCCGTTTGCCTTTCTCTTCCCTTTCCGATTTTTGTTTTCCTTTCCCTTTCTCTTCCCTCTCCAATTTCATTTTCCTTTCCCTTTCCCTTCTCCCTTTTCATGTGTCTCTCCCCTTTCCCTTTTCACTTCTCCCTTCTCTCTTCCCCTTCACTTTTCATTTTCCCTTCTCCCTTTCCATTTCTCTTTCCTTTTTCCTTCTCCATTCACAAAATTGTTGGAGAGGATGATGCATGAATACAATCCATATGCCAGTGGATTGGTTGCTATGGGGGAAGTATTGAGAAGAAATCCACATGCAAACTTGAAGATGGTAATTTGTGAGAGCCGGTCAACTTCCAGAAAGTACTTGGTCCCAACAGCTAGCGAGGTTGCCGCTATCATGCCAAGACAAGGGGATGACTCTGATGTTAGGAATTGAGACATCCAATTTTTAGACACAATGGATTGATAAACCAGAATATCAAATTTGCATCGATCATACATGTCACTCATGTATGTTCTATTTCCTCGAGGGGAGGATGGATGGCATTTATATATCCCTTATAGAGATGTTCCTACTCACGTATCATTACATGATGTACAAAGGAAAAATTGTGACACAAAGACAGTATTATGCATACCGTCGACAGGTAAGGCCTGATAAAAGTGTGTGCCTTCTACAAGGGGGGAGATTATTACAACAATATATTGTTGATGCATATAGTAGCATGGAAGAGTCCAGATTAGTGTGGATACGCAACAATCAATCTTCTTTACGGGCAAAAGTTTATCAAGGATTGATGGACAAGGTAAACGCAGCTGATGCAGTGCAAAATGTAATGGGCAATGGTGTCAGGTGTAGAGTTGTGTTGCCATCCTCTTTTATAGGAGGACCATGGTATATGTGCCAATTATACCAAGATGCAATGGCAATTGTGAGAAAAAAGGCTAAACAAGATTTGTTTATCACGTTCATCTGCAACCCAAAATGGTTAGAAATATCTGAAGGATTGTTGCTAGGTCAAAGAGCACAAGATCGCAGGGATTTGACAACTCGTGTATTTTATAAAAAACACAAGGATATGATACAATCGATTATAAAGCATAATTTGTTTGGAAAAGTTATTGGATATGTATGTGTGATTGAGTTTTAAAAGAGAGATCTTCCGCACTCACACATACTATTGATTTTGGAAGGTGCATTCAAACCTACTCAGGTTGATCACCTCAATGGAGATGTAGTAAGCTCGTCCTTTGGCCTACTAGTAGTTGTAGAAAAGTTTACACACAAGAAGAATCTACACAGATAGGGAGAGAGATGGGGACAGATACCGGAGGTAGATTACCTCCAAATCTAGCCTCCTCTCCTGATGTGTCTTCTCACATGCATGGATTTGACAAAGACAGCTTTGACAACGACGTTAGAAATCAAAACGACTCTCATTTTCCATTGTTGAAAGACCTCGCTCCCTCGCCACCTACTGATAATGGACTTGTAGGACCTCTCGCTACAAACTCTCTCACTCTAGCCTCTAGTAGTAGAGACTCCCAGTAGACTCTGTTAAATTACATGGTGCAGCAGAATAGAAACTAAACAAAGAATAGAGAGTACACAGCAAACTGGAGAGGAACAAACTTTTTCTTCAATACTAATGTAGTACAGATGATGGCTCCGTCCACCCATGTGCTCCCATAGTGGAGCTTAGATGGCAATCTAGACAGATACTACGTGAAGAGCTACTAGCTAGAAGATTTGATCTGATCTAAACTGATCTGATACAATGGACTAGGGAGGTTGCCTCTTTATAGCTATGAGGGTGGTAGTACGATCAACGTAGTCGGTGGAGTCGACCAATCGACCTAGTTGGTGGAGTCGACCAGTCAACCTAGTCGGTGGAACCGACTAGTCATCCATGGAATATTCCCTATACCATTGCCTTGGGGGATCTCGCCCCCAAACCCCCACCAGGGGGGCCATTGGCCCCCCTGGGACCCCCTAGCTACGGGCCAGATGGCCCCCAAGCCCCAGCAAGAATAAGGGGCTCCCACACAACCACCTTTCTACCATCAACAGTCTCATTGATAGACCTCATCTGACATGCAAGTCAGGATCCATCCAGTGTCCCGGGCTCACACATGGCTTCTCCTCATATGGGGGCATTACAACTTGAGTACCTTGGACCACTGATGGTTACTAGGAGGGTGGGGCATTGAGCATATCTAACACCCCCCCTCAATGTTCACCCGTAGGTGAACTACCTTCTCGGCCCAATGCCGAGTCTCTGAAGATGACCCTGAAGCTGATCCTTCCCGAGTGCCTTGGTGAAGATATATGCTCCATTTTGCTCTATTGGATAGTAGACCAATTCCGCTATCCCATCCTCGATCAAATCATGCACATAGTGATACTGAATCTCTATATGTTTTGTGTGCGCATGAAACACTGGATTTTTAGCAATGGCCATGCAACTTTGATTGTCGCACCTCAGAACAGTTGCCTCATCCTCTTGCACTCCCATGTGCCATAAGTTCCTCCTTAGCCACACTGCTTCACATGCAACAAAACATGCTGCCTTGTACTCAGCCTCGGTAGAAGACAATGCCAATGTTGGTTGTTTCTTATTGATCCAAGAGAAGATACCTGAACCTAAAGAGAAAAAATATCCAGAAACTGATTTCCTGGAATCAACATCTCCAACCCAATTTGAGTCACAATGACCATCCAAGGAAGTGCTTGTACCATAGGTGATGCCATAATCAATAGTGCCCTTCACATACTTGAGCAAGGCTCTCTTACATGGGGGTGGTGCAAGAATTTAGAGGAGGGTTATTCACTTTCCCGTTCACATGTAGAACTGCTAGCCGTGCCAGCAAAGGTAACCATGAAGGAATAGGAGGAGATTACAGCCCCCTCAGATCGTTGACAATAGAACATGCTAGAACGAAGTAGCTTCAACACGAGGAGAACTCAAACCAAGGTCAGGCGCTCCTGGTTCTGATAGCTTGCCTAATGGGCTCTTTCAAAGCCAGAAAGAAGAGAGTTTTTCATCGCCTAGCCAAAACCCCACTCCTCGCCTCCAGGTTGATTCAAACACAACTAGGAAATTAGAGGGTGGATGCCTCAATGCTCAACCAACAAATGGCCCAGGACCCGCCTCCAAGTCCATAGGAATAGAGCGAGGAGCCAACTAGAAGGACAGCAGAAGAGAAACTGAAGGCCATCCATCAGCGGACACATGACAACCTCAACATTAGGACCAACAGCCTGAAGCTGAGGAGAGCTCACCTTTTAAAGGTAAGGTGGTAGCTTTCCAAGATGAAGATAGGCTTGAGCAATCAATTGACTGGTTAGAATCTCATGCCTTGATTGGATACTTGCCTAGCCCTAGGCCCCTTGCTACTTTCCTAGAAGGTTGGCTTAGAAAGGCTTCTTTTTCTTTCTTTTTGAAACTGAAGATATGGCTTGGAAGGCCCTACACCATGCCTTATGGACTCTAAGGCATCAACCCCTATACCTTGAGTTTTGGTCTCAAGAGTTTAACCTTGATAAACCAAGGTCCACTTTTGTTCCTTTCAGTCAAATAGGTAGAGGTTCAGAAGAAACCTGCTGTACCTCTAGAAAAGGAGAGGTTAACCTTTCCTTTGGCTACCAACAATACCTTTGAAGCTCTTATTGACAAAGAAACTAAATAGTGGATTCAAGATGCCCAAATGGAGGAAGCTAGTATTAAACCTGGATGGTCCAGAGAGTTTGAAGAAGATGTAAATCAATTGGATGCTAGCATGAGAGTCAAAGCCAGGAGACTTTGAGGAAGAACTTCCCTTGGCCCAAAAAGAGAATAACTCTCTTGGACCTCTAGTTAAACCTCAAGCCACAACTCTGAATAAGAGAAGGATCTCTCATGTAAAGGGCTAGAGTGCCCCACCCAAAAGCCCAACCCCTAAGGCTAAAAAGGGGAAGAGCAAGAATGGTGAATAAACCATTCACTTTTCTTACCTTTAATGTCTGTGGATTAATTGACCCTTGGAGGAGTCATGAATTAGCTAAATGGCTGAGAGACAACTCTCTGTCTCCAACTTTTCTTGCATTACAAGAGGTTAAAGTGACAAATGACACTTTGGGAAAGAGACTAAAAAGAGTAGACAGCAGAAGAATTTGGTGCTTTACAAGTCATGATGAAGGCATGGGTGGCAATGCAATTGGTGTTTTATCTCACTATCAAGACTGTGTTATCAGATGTAGTCAAGACCCTAACCATAGATGGATTGCTTTGGATTGCATAATAAAAAGTTTCTTCTTCACAGTCGTGTTAGTGAAAGCCCCCATAGGCTCTTTGGAAAGAAGAATCACATGGGACTCATTGTTGAACCTAGGGAGTGATTGTATAATTATGGGTGACTTCAATATATTTGAGAGTATTAAAGATAAATGGATGCAGAAGGGTTCAATTCTCAGGGGATTTGAATATTAGCTTTGGGAAGATGTCAAAGAAACTCTTCAAGTGGTTGACATTGGGGCTCCAAGTATTTTCACTTGGAGCAACAAATAGGTTGGGGACTTGAGAAGAGAGGCCAAACTAGATAGAGTCTACTTGGCTCAGTCACTGATTGGCCAAGCTCTAGATGTCAAGCAAGTCACCTTTTCCTCTCTCACTCCTTCACATCATAAACCAGTGTAATTTTCTTTAGACTTGGGTTTTGGAAAGAAAGGTAACTCCTAGTTTAAGGCTGACCCTTCCCTCTTGAAGATGCAGACAATATAAAAAGAGATAATAGAGAGTTCGTGCTTTTCTTTTGTAGCAGAAGAGCTGAATCTATGGCACAGGGATGGAAGGATGCTATTGAAAAGGTGCAGGCAATTCTCAAGGAATCCAGAAAGAACAGGGCAATCATTAGAGCAAAAAGGATGGACAAGCTTAAGAAAGACACTCAAGACTTAGAAAAAGAGCTAGAAACAATGACATCAATGCTCAACAATAGTTACTGATCAAAAGAAAGGAAGTAAGAATACAAGAACAGATCAAGCTTCATAATGCCAATATCTACTTGAGAGGGTGGTGGACATGCAAGATAGACAGGCCAACCAAAGAGAATTTCAGGAGGATCACGAAAAAGAGAAAACAAGAGGAAATCCCTTTGCTACAAAAAGATGATTGAGACTTGGCCCATTCAGAATCAGAAAATATAGAGATAATAGTCAGCCATTTCAGAAACCTACTAAGCACGGTAGATTTAACATACCATAATGTTCTAGAGGCAAGATTGAAGTGCCATTCAGCCAGACAACCATTTGTTTCTAATCTAGATAGAAATCAACTGGAATTAGAACTATCCCTTCAAGAGCTCAAAGAGGCTATTTTTGCAATGGCTGATGGCAAAACCCCTGAAGAGGATGGGCTTCCTGCTGAATTTTACAACGTCTTTTGGGACACTGTTGGCCCTTCCTTATTGGGCTATCAGGAATGAGAGTATCCAACAGGGGCTGCTCCCAGGGCATTTAAATGGAGGTGTCATTAAACTTATCCCAAAGGAAGGGGACAGAATAGTGCTAAAAATTTTGAAGCCTCTTACCATGTTGAACTGTTCATATAAGATATATGCCAAAGTAATTGCTTTGAGACTTAGACACAAGATGGACAAGTGGATCCTGGAATAGCAAAAAGGTTTCATCAAGAACATACATTTATTGGAGGCAATCGTCAATCTCTGGGAAGGGTGCACCCATGTTGAGGAAACCAAGCAAGAGATATGTCTTATTAAGATAGACTTTGATAAGGCCTATGATAGACTCACCTGGGACTTTCTTCTGCAATCACTCAAAAGCTTGGGTTTGGGGAAGAACTTTAACTCCTATGTGGCCTTGCTACTATCAAATGCTTCTACAAAGGTTTGTATGAATGGGGAGATATCTCAAAGTCTTATGTTAGAAAGATCCATCAAACAAGGGTGCCCTCTAGCCCCCCTCCTATTTGCAATTGATGTTGATGCCTTGGGGTGGCTGATTAAAGAACAAGTAGATGCAGGAGAAATCAATGGCATAGAACTCCCCTCAAGAAATCAGTTGGTTAATGAGCAATTTGCAGATGACACTACCCTTACAATCAGAATAGAGATGATGTGGACATCCAAAGGGCAATGGAGTGCATGGACATTTTTTGCAGAGCATCTGGGTCAAGGATAAACCACTCCAAAATAGGGTATGCTTTATTAAGTAGAGACAATCTAAACCTGTTAGATCAGCTGGGATGCAAAAAGATACCACATGGATATATTTTCAGGCTTTTAGGTATCCCTAGGGGATTCAATGTCAAGATTAAGGACATATGGGAGTTGTTCCTTGAGAAATTCAAAAAGAATTAAACAATATCAGGGGACTGCAGGCAAACTTGGTAGGGAGAAGGGTAGTCCTAAAGCATTGTATTTACCCAATCTTTATTTTTTATCTCTCTTGCTGGTGTCCATCCAAAACAAGATTAGAAAAACTCATAAGGATATGCAGATCCTTCTTATGGGGTGGGAATGACACCAGAAGAAGGATTGCCAAAGTTAAATGGGTTTTTTGTACTAGGCCAAGAAAAGAAGGAGGACTAGGTGTCATAATTGTCCAATTGGGAGCCTACAAGTTAGTAGCCACTTAGATAGTTAAAGTGGATACCAACCCTGATAGGGACTGGGCTAACCTTCTTCTCAAGAATTTTAAGCATGTCAGACCTCTCAGAGCCCCTAGATGGAAGGACTACCCTGTATTGGTAGCTATTGGAAACCCAGAACCTTGCTCTACCATAGGGAGCCAACTATGGAAATCCCTATGGGGTGCCTATGAACAAATCAAATGCTATATCACACTCATTGGGAAAGGAAGTTTCATGACTTTGGATTCCATATGGGTATCTACCTTTTTTCCAAGCCAACAGTTGAGTGATAATGAATTTTTGAGAGCTTGGCATTTGGTAAAGAAGGGAATCTCTTGCTGGGGTGACCTTTGGTACAGGCATAATATTAGATGGAAAAATTGGCTTGAGATATAAGAAGAGAGTTCAGACTTCAAAATGTAGACCAAGATCTGATCATGGGAAGAGTGCAGTTGTGGGAGGGGGACATCTCTTGGAAGGGAGGTAGAGTGCTTGATTACACCAAGGAGTTTGGGTGGGTTGGTAGCTCATCCCTCTTACCTATACCCACACCCTCTAAAGGTATAGAGGAGGTTGTAGTTAAGTTAAACAAAAGATGGAACTGTGCTGATAATGCAAAAAAATGGGCACTCAGATTTGAGTTGATATGGAACAAAGAAATCCTTGAGAAAATGTCTACTCTGCTATGGCTAACTTTGCATAAGGCAGTCTGGACCAATGGTAGAAGTCTCAGCATTGTTGGCAAGGGGGATGGTACATGCAAATGATGTGTGATGAATAGAGAAGACATTTTTCATCTCTTCATTGCTTGCCCTAGAGCAAGAAAAGTATGGAAATATGTGCAAATCAGAATTGGCGAGCCTATAAATTGGAAGGCCATACTATTGGGGGATGCTCTCAAAATACCTTATGCTAAATGGTCACTTATTAGAGCTTATGCTTTATGGTTTATATGGATTTCCAGGAATGCTTTACAATTCAGTGATGAGATCATGCATGCTGACTAGCTCTTTATTAATTGGTATGATTGCTTTATGCTTACTAACTGATCATTCTCTGCTGTGCCTTGAGCTAAGTTCCTCTTGGATTAGGAATTTCATAACTACAATGATTAGATTACCCAAGTGCAAACAGAAATGGATGAACACACCCAAGAGGTAGGAAGATGTTCTAATTCAAGTTTTGACATGCAGGCTCATCTCCTCCCTCCACTCTGCCTAGTCAAAGAAGAACCTGCTGAATAGTCTACTCCAATTGGAATCTGCTCCTCACTTGTTTATGCTCTATGCACAGGTCATTGCTGAAGGCTCCTGCTTTGAAAGATGGCATATCAACAACTCCTTGCTGGGTTTTTCTATTTACCATGGAACATTGTCTCTCCCTTGGGTTATCAAGGACTCAACTGGGGTCCATATTTTGAGACTTAGCATCTTGTTGAAGTTAAGATACTGGTTTTGTTTCCTCTTATTTCTAGAAAGAGGTCTTTTTGTATGCTGGCATCCCTCTTTAGAGATGAACTTTTTGTCAAAGATTTGACAACATTGTACAAATGATCCGAATATAATCAAAAAAAATTTTGCCCAAAAAAAAAAGGGAAAAAAAAAGAAGAAGAATCTACACAAGCACCTCGGCAAGATCTGCAACTATGACAGGAAGAGAAGCAAGGAATGCATCCACTTCTCAAAGCTCACTGTGCCCACAAATCGGCAAGAGTTCTCCAGTTGTTGACCCAGGTTAAACACACGAACCACCATCAATCTATAGTACCAAACATCTTTGAGAGGCTAGAGAGAGCCGCAAGTCACCAACTGGGTAGATTAATTCTGTACTCAGATGAAGGAGAGCCCAACGACACATGGGAATGTTCGGGGAAACCCAATGATTTACATGCCTGTACTTTACCACATGTTGGAACAATAGCCGCCAATCGGATATGGGCTCACTGACAACGAAGCCAAAGTAGGCCTCTTATATGACCAATCCCAAAAAGTCTCAAAATTGATCTGGGTGCGACCCCACCAAGTCAACTGAGGGAGCAATATGAGGACCGTCAATTGCGGAAATACCTGGAGAGAAAGAGACACCTCAAGGCCACAAACCATAAATCTGAAGTTAAGGTGACAATCTAGGCCCCCATTGATGTGGAAATGTTTCAAGGGAAAAATACAATAAATATTGGCCTCCACTCGGAGCAACAAGTATTCCCCCCACCTCCTCCACTCCCTAGACTATAGCCACCACCACGTTCCAACCCCAAGAGCCATCTTCTTTTTTCATTGTCTCTTCATCTTCACCATGGGCAAGGCTCACAGAAGCCATACAGTTTTACAATGCACTTAAGTACCAAAGACCTGGAGGATACATCAAAATGTTGGCCGAATAGTTATCAAAGATAGAAAACATGGAGCTCTAGCTACTAGATGGAATGGCCCAACTCCCTCAGGTATTGCACACAATTTTGTAGCAGAGGCAAGAACACGCCTCCCAACTATCCTCCTCTCTACTGCAAGCACAAGTCAAGGCATGTGAAAGCCACACCCTCATGATTGCCGCACAAGCTACCAGGAAAACTACCCTAGATAGAGCAGAGGAGTATAGGGCCAAGGTAAAAACCTAGAGGTTACTGTTACAAAGCTCAAGGATGAGCTCTCTACCAGTGAATCCTTGGTTCAGATCATATGATGGACTAGTTGGACAAGGAAGAATCAAGCCTCAGAACCGCAGAAGAGCTTGGGGGGGTCACTCATCATATGTAACCCTATCACATGAGTTCAACAGAAGGATATTTTTTATTTCTAAAATTTACAAAAATAAATATACATAAGGGACTATTTAAAATAGTTTTGGAAAAAATTTACAGATTTGTATAGAAAAGGGGTACATTTTATTAATGAAAAAATTTACAAATAAGGGATTTTAAATATAGACCTTGAACGCACGTGATATAGAGGGTTTATACATAGTGACCCCCCCGAGCAGAAGAGCGATGGACACAAACTGAGCAAAGGACTAACCGACAAATCTAGATGCTTCAAGACCTCCTTACATAGGATTGAGCCCTCACTATCGCATTACAAGCCAAAAACGAGTAGGTTCACACTTTGGAGACCCAAAGGAGCCCACGCTAGAAGACATGGAGCAACAGGAGTTCACAATGTACAGGGAGGTCTCTGACTGCACACTATCCCTAGCACAATCGTCCAAACACTTTAGGCACACTTTGACACACTCTGTGCACAAAATCTCATCTTCCACATCAATCTCACTACCCCTCTCCCACCCAAACATCCTCCGCCAAAATCTCGACCACCACTGCCACCCCCGTTCTTGCACCCCTGTTCTCGCTATGTTGTACTTCTCCCTTGACCTTCAGCCTGTCAGCCTATCCCCTGCCCCTCTGATCTTCAAGCCTGAGCCTCCCACCCCACTCTCTTAAACTTACAGGCATGGTGTCGAGTAATCACCAAGTCCACCAATTATCCACGGGATGATGACGTGATGCAGCTACCCAAGCCTGACGAATTGAGCCCATGGGTATGTACTCTAAAAGCATCCAAGCTGACATCAATTGGATGCAGACCTATGGCTGGGCTTTGGCAGTTTAAACTCAAAGGCATTTTGTTGGCTATCGCTCCACGAACTACCACCCCCTTGTCACATCAACATTTTGTTCAACAGGGTGCTACAAGCTCTCCAGGACTCACTCAAGTCCTTGGTGAGTAATTTTGAAACAATTCACACAGCATACCTCAAAGTTGTCATTGAGGAGGAGGGGCAAGAATCCATCTCCATCTTTAATGCCCCCCCCCCCCAGCATATATATTTGTCACCCAAATCCCACACACCCTACAAATCCCACCCACCCCCCTCAACGACCTGCCAATCCCATTTTTCCTACTCTTCCTGGCACAAACCAACCCAAATACTCCTCTAACACCTCCATGACTAACACTGCACAACATCGGACCTCCCAGTCCATATCCTCCAACACTCATGTGGACTCCTTGTGGACCTCCTAGAAAAATCATTCAATACATTGCTATGACTGGCAATTCTGGTCCACAAGACGATTGACCTTTTTCCCATAGGGAATGCAGAGAAGGATCCCATGCCAAATGTGGATGATGATGTTCCTCCCATGACCCACTCCTCACCACTAGAAGATGTACAATGGCAGACCAACCTACAATCCTTCCAGGACTTACCGACAGTGCTCTCATGCATCTTTTGAGGCACAATTGGAAGGCTCCCACAAGCTCTTGTACCCTCACTATGTTTATCACTCAATCCTTCAATGACTAGAGGTGAGCCGACATGAAGCGTACACGTGGTGGCTACCACTTAGCTCTAGACATGTCCATTTCCCTCACCACATAGACGCCGACCTTCAACCATGTTGGTGCACCCCCTTTTTAATAAAGGAGCAATTTTGGTGCTACTATTGCAACACACCCCCTCTTGAGCGGCCTCATCCATCCCCTCTATATGCCCATGGAATGATGATAATCGATATACAAGAGCCTTTTGAAGACAGGGAGAAGGTTGAGAGAATCGATATATTCCTTGGTACCATATGGGCCCAAATAAGTGTAACAAAAGAGAGATGATGATACAAGGAATAGGGTTGGCCCTCCCTTCAAAAGGTGGCATGTATAAAAGGCCAATTGGTTGACTTTGGTCTTCATTGTTGTATGCAACCTTTGAGAAATAAAAGATTTCTTCTTTCTCATGTGTTGAGATTGAGGTTTGCTTGCTCTCCTTGCTTGCATTTGGTGTTTGCCATGATCCCCCTTCACCTCCTTTTCCTTCTCCATCCCCTTTCCTTCTTCCCTACCCCTCCTCTCTCTCTTTCTCTCCCCCTTCTTCTCGGTGGAAACCCCATTGCAATGATCTAGTAGGCACTTAAGTGACACGAGTGAAGGATTTACTATGCAATGTTCGCACAAGGAGTAGCAAAGTCGACGGAATTCGTGTAATGGCGACGAAATGAGCGTGGCTTTCTCTGATTCCTTTCAACCAGGGGTTCGTCCCTTCGAGGTGGATCTCCAGCAGGAAGGACGTGGGAAATGGTTGAGAACCGGAGGAGAACAAGCTTAAGCAAACTTTGGGAAGAAGAGGAAGAGATGGTGAAGAAGAAGATGATGATGTGGCAGAAATGGGCTCAAGGGGGATCAAAGGGCTCTGATACCATGTTGGTAAACTGAAAGAAAAGGAAAGAGTGGACACAAACTCAGAATACTTGCATTATGGAATGAATAATAGTGAGGTCCTTAAGTAGGCACCTCATACATGCTCACTGACATCACTGATGACTTCAGAGCTCCACAATCATCTCCTCAATCTGCTCCTAGATTCTCTCAATCATCCTATGTGGCTCTCCACCACCTAACTGTGCTTGTGGGCACCTAACTATGCCTCTAGCACTCACACATAGAAACCAAGGTGTGCCTGAGGCATACACCTTGAGATATCCCAACAGTACTCTGCTTCATACTCAAATGGCGAGTCTACTTCCTCAGCTTGTAATTGATGTATTGGAACTACCTGAGGAGCTGGATTTGGTGCTCTTGGATATGGTCATGGATTCAGATTCTTGAGTAGTTGTGGGACTTGTGTCCAAATGGGAACATGATTTAGCCTCGGAGCTGGGGGCGCTTGTGCAAGTGCCAGTTGCTCATATAATGGCATGGGTGCTGCTTGGTATTGTTGAGGTTGAGGCAAGTTGTTGTGCATGTTGAAGATGCAACTGTTCTCATCATGGCCACCGACGATGCAGATTTGGCACCACAACCTTGGCAGTGGATTTTCTTATGGAGTGATCCTGGCTCTTAGGACCGGGCACTCATTTGCTGTATGATTGGCCATGCAATGTGGACACCAGACATTTTCTCGCTGTGGATATGTTTGAGTTTGTGGCTGAGACAATTGAAGTTTTTGTTCCATGGCCTGCATCACGTCTTCTTTCAGCTTCAGGGTCATGGCCTCTAGGCGATCTTCATTTGATGTTTCATTAGTGGCCTTTGATTTGCCCTTTTTTGAGTGCTTATCACGTGTACTAGATTTGCCGTCATCATTGCTAGTGTCTAAGTCAGTCATGCCATCCTCGATGTCAATGGCTGCCGCATGAGTAGCACTGAACGTTTCATAGCTGCTTATCTTTTTCATATCCTTTCGGATTTTCTTTCTTAGTCCTGCAATGGACCATGCCATGAGGTACTTTGCCTCTGGGCGTGGGTCACATTTGGCGATTAATCTTTTCATCTTACCCGGGTACGTGCATACATCTTCTCGTCAGCCTTGTTCGATCTTGCTTAGTTGGAGAGCGGGATCATCTTGTATCCTCTCCTCTGAAAGCGTCGTTTGCATTCTGTTTGAAGTAGGTCCCATGTGGCATGTTCTTCCACTAGAAGGTCCAGGTACCATTCAGACGCTTCATCAGTTAAGGCCATGGGAAACTAAGCCACCTTGGTTTCATGGGGATTGATCTCCACCTGCTCGGCATGCGGCATCAAAATGTTGGAGGAATCGGGCTGGATCTCCCCTACCATTATATTTGGGAAGTTCTATTTTTCCCAAGGGGCGTCTACCTCGATTGTTATTATTTCTTTGGTTAAAGAAATTGTTAGCCTCTGCGTCAAGGTCAATATCCCCATCATTGTCATGACGGCATCTAGCCATGTTGGGGTGTGGAGGAGTTAAAGAGAGTGATTGAATCTGAGGGGGGGATTCGGGGTAGAGGATTTGTGGGGGCGGTCATTACAGCAGAGTTATATGTGGATGTGGCAAGCGTTGGAGTCAAAGGCATTGGCCAGAGAACGTAGCTGCATGCAGATTGGGCGAGATTTGCCAAGGGTGTCTCTACCACAAGTGCGGGTGTGGATGTAGTTTTGTTGGGAGGGTTAGAGTGGTGTTAGTTTGTGTAGGGACCATTGTGTTAATAATGTGCCAAAGATTGTCCTACATGTGTAGGGAAATGTGCCAGTGCAGACAGATCGTTAATCAGAGGTCAAAGTGTGAAGATATGAGCGAATTTGTGCGATACGAGGCCCACACGGGGGCACGAGTGAGCGAGTGCTAGAAATGCCAAAATGGTGTGCAATGGGCTAGAAAAATGCCCCGTAGCATGGTGTTTTCATGTGTGAAATATGGGTTCAAACGGGGTCTAGTTTGGGTCCCAAACGGATGAGTTACGAGGGGTTAAAGTAGGGGAAAATTTTGCTTTGTGGGGTGGGGGGTCCTAAGGGTGGTGTGAATGGACTTTAAGTCCAACTGAGGGGTTGGAACCAAATTAATCTAGTTAGGTTAGCTAACCTATATCCTCCCAGTTATTGTAACTCAGAGGTTAACCTAACTAAGTTGACTAACTACAGTTAGTTACTAACTGAAGAGTTAGACTAACCTAATTGTTATTAAGTAATCGAGGTTAGACTAACCTAACTAAACTAACCTAATGTCAGTTAGCTAACCCACCTAAGCTAAACTAACCTAGGTTAACTAACCTAATCTAACATCACCTAGGTTAACTTAACCTAACTAAGGGGAAAACTAACCTTCTGTAGGTTAATACTAACCTAGGGTAAAACTAACCTAACCTAGGTTAATACTAGCCTAGGGTTAGCTTTTTTTTTTGGGTACCATGGGGGGGGGGCTTCCTCGACGTGGTGCGGGGGAGGGGGGGGTTCGAGTAGGGGGGGGAAGGGGGAAGGGGACGGAAGGGAGGGGGTATGCAGGGGAGGGGAGGGGAGAGGGGGTGGTATGGGGCGCCGGGTGGAGAGCGGGGGCGCTGGGCGGAGAGGGGTGAGCGGGGGCAGAGGGGG
This sequence comes from Dipteris shenzhenensis, assembly GCF_047967505.1. NCBI lineage: Eukaryota > Viridiplantae > Streptophyta > Polypodiopsida > Gleicheniales > Dipteridaceae > Dipteris > Dipteris shenzhenensis. The sequence goes on from NC_141597.1 coordinate 42,729,966, forward strand.
GCATTGGCGGGGCGGGCTTAGGTCTTTAGGGGAGGAGCGACTGGTGAGGGGGGTAGAGAGAGAGAGAGAGAGAGAGAGAGAGAGAGAGAGAGAGAGAGAGAGAGGGGGGGGGGAGGGAAAGAAAGAGATAGAAAGAGAGAGAAAGAAAGAGAGAGGGGGAGGGAAAGAGAGGTAGAAAGAGAGAGAAAGAAAGAGAGAGGGGGAGGGAAAGAGAGCTAGAAAGAGAGAGAAAGAGAGAGGGGGGGAGGGAAAAAGAGGGAGAGTGAAAGAGAGAGGGGGAGGGAAAGAGAGGTAGAAAGAGAGAGAAAGAGAGAGAGGGGGAGGGAAAGAGAGGGAGAAAGAGAGAGAAAGAGAATGAGGGGGAGGGAAAGAGAGGTAGAAAGAGAGAGAAAAAAAGAGAGGGGGAAAGAAAGAGAGAGGGAGAGAGAAAGAGAGAGAGAGAGAGGGGGGGAGGGAAAGAGAGAGAAAGTATGAGAGGGGGAGGGAAAGAGAGAGGGAAAGAGAGAGAAAGGGGGAGGGATAGAGAGAGAAAGAGAGAGAGAGAGAGGGGGGGGAGGGAAAGAGAGAGAGAGAGAGAAAGAGAGAGAGAGAGGGGGGGAGGGAAAGAGAGAGAGAAAGAAAGAGAAAGGGGGAAAGTGAGAGAGAGAGAAAGGGGGAGGGCGTGGTGGTGAAGGGGGGTGGTGGAGATGGAGAGGGGAGGGGGGAAGGGGGAGATGGAGGGGGGAAAGGGAAAGGAGGGAGGGGGGAAAGGGGGGGTGGTGGAGATGGAGGGGGGAAGGGGGGGAGGGGGGAGGGGGGGAAGGGGGTGGTGGAGATGGAGGGGGGGAGGGGGTGGTGGAGATGGAGGGGGGGAGGGGGAGGGGGGAGGGGGTGGTGGAGATGGAGATGGAGGGGGGAAGGGGGAGGGGGTGGTGGAGATGGAGGGGGGGGAGGGGATGGTGGAGATAGAGATGGAGGGGGGAGGGGGAGATGGAGGGGGAAAAGGGGGGAGGGGGTGGTGGAGGGGGGGAAGGGGGTGGTGGAGATGGAGGGGGGGAGGGGGGAAGGGGCGGTGGAGATGGAGGGGGGGAGGGGGAGGGGGGAGGGGGTGGTGGAGATGGAGATGGAGGGGGGAGGGGGTGGTGGAGATGGAGATGGAAGGGGGAGGGGGAGATGGAGGGGGAAAAGGGGGGAGGGGGTGGTGGAGATAGAGGGGGGGAAGGGGGTAGTGGAGATGGAGGGGGGGAGGGGGAGATGGAGATGGAGATGGAAGGGGAAGGGGGGGAGGGGGTGGTGGTGAAGATGGAGGGGGGGGGAGGGGGTGGTGGAGATGGAGATGGAGGGAGGAGGGGGAGATGGAGGGGGGAAAAGGGGGAAGGGGGAGGGGGAGATGGAGATGGAGGGGGGATGGTGGAAATGGGAGGGGGGGTGGTGGAAATGGGAGGGGGGAAAAAAAAGAGAGAAGAAAAAGAACTTGACGGATGAAAATCCAAAGGGAGAGAAGTGGTCACCTGAACGCTCTCCAAGTCTTTCTCGATGTAACGGGATTGCTGAGGAACAATGGACGGTGGGTGGATGGCTAGGTTATTGCTGCGAGATGGGCTCAAAGTCACTTACAATGTGAGGATGGGAGTAAGGTGGTGGTTGATGGAGAGGGAGGAGTGTCTTGCGTAGGGCTTGGAATGAAGTAGAGGATGGAGGAAAAATGTAAAAGATGAAGAATGAGGGGGTGAAGTGGGTTTTTATAGGAAATGAGTTTAGGTTTAGGGTTAAACCCTAAACTCTTCCCGAGTTGTAACTTGTTATGGATAGCTCGGATTGCTCTTTTGCAAAAAGGTGAAATGATCAAAATTGCAAGCTCTACGCATTCGTGTCCACTACCTAGCCTGATTGTTTATCAAGTGGCTTCTATTTAAGAAATAAAGAAAATTTCTTAAGGTAGTAACCCAAGGTTGGTGCTTGGGGTAGATATGTTTGGCTAGAAATGGAAAAAAATTTTACTCTCCTTGCCCTTGAGTGTTATGTTTGTGAAAGTTCGAAGTAGTTTATTTTATTTTTTTACACATACCTACGTATGTTTTACTCATTACTTGAGACGCTAGTCTCCTCGGCCGCGGGGCCAAATATTGGCTCTTTCCTATGGCTTTCGTAGGAAGAGCACGTTCTTCTCAGTATGTAGGGTTCCGAGGCTTTTTGTCACCTACAGATATATTGGGGTTGTCGTTTGTAGTATACGTGTAGCTTAGGACCTCGAGTCGTGTTCCGGTGAGAGAAAAGGCTTAAGTGTGGTAAGCAAACACAGTGCATGCATGTGTAAAAGGAACATGTATCATCATGGTTGAGGTAATGAAGACTTTTGCCTTCATTGAGGGTTGTAGGGTTTAGGAGGAGTTTAAGGGTTAGGGGGAGGTTCCAGGGTTTAGAAGAGGTTCCAGGGTTAGAAAGAGGTTCCAGAGTTTAGAAGAGGTTTCAGAGTTTAGAAGGAGGTTCCAGGGTTAGAAGGAGATTCCAGAGTTTAGAAGAGGTTCCAGGGTTAGAAGGAGTTTCTAGAGTTTAGAAGAGGTTCCAGGGTTAGAAGGAGCTCCAAGGTTTAGAGTAGAGTACATGGTGGAGAACTCGTCTCCCTCGTAGATCATGGAGTTTAAGGGTTGAGGAACTAAGGGTTTAGGGGGAGCATAGGAGTGGGAGAGGAAGAAGGTGTAAGAGCATGGGGGAAAGAAGAGAGAGGAGGGAGGAGGAGGAGGAGGGAGGAGGAGAAGGGAGGAGGAGGAGGGAGGAGGAGAAGGGAGGAGGAGGAGGGAGGAGGAGGAGGGAGGAGGAGAGGGAGAGGATGGGTTGCAAGGTTGGAGGAGAGGGGAGGAGGAGTTGCAAGGTTAGGACATGCTTTTGGATGTGGAGTGCAAGGAAACATGGACACTTGAGACAATTGCTTGGAATACCAAAGTAGAGCTCAACACAATGCCCCAAAGAGTGCGGGCTTCATTCCATTATGGGGTATTTATACAAGTTGGAGAGCTTCTCTCTCTGCATGTAGGAATTGTAACACATTCTCTCTCTACATGTAGAACTCGCATATAGAAGTTGTAGAAGTCGTATGTAGAACTTGTATGTAGCAGTTGTATGTAGAACTTGCATGTAGAACATGCAAATTGGATTTCTAAGAGGGATTATTTCTAGCCTTATGCAAGTACAAGTGGAGCTTTGCCGCTACTCTACACACACATTATGTTCTACCTAAGTCCATGTTGACACAAAGTCAACATGTTTAATTTGTTTTCTTGGGAGTTGGCTACACTAGAGTCTCTTTCATGCAAGATGCATGTTATTTTAGTCATCGAGACTCTAAAGTAGTTAGCACAAGTGGAAAATATCTACTCCAAATATGCTCACAAGGATCTTAATCCATGCAAGGGTTGTGTTAATCCCACTAAAAATTGCATTTGTCTCTATGAAATTCAACATACATTGCAATGACTTTGTTTTCCTTAATGAGAACTATTCCAATACGTATAAAATTTTTTAGATGTAAATAATGCCTTAGATGATACCTATAGATCCGATTGTTGGGGCATGAGATGTTCAATTATTTTGAGCCAATGATCCTCGAGTTCAAAAAAAAAGGAATTATGCACTTATAAGGATCCATGTAAAATCTCACGTTTGCAAAAGGTAGTTTTTTACATGCAACCAAAAGTAGAATGTTGCAAGATCACTAAGGTACATTGAATGTAGAGGAAGAACATGTGCAAGGAAAATCTCCAAAATGGGGGCATTGAAATACAATGATGCAAAACGCTTTCTTGCAATTCTTGGATGCAAGGAAAGGGGCCTGACTACCATTCTTAGATAACTTGATTCAATTGTATCGTTTAGCTCTACTATGATGAAGTGTTTCCTAATGTACATGGTTTGAAAGGTGTTTTTGAACACCACATTTATCCAATGGATGTCAAAACTTTGAAATAATCCTATTGCATAGGTAAATATTGCAAATTGGTTATAACATGCTCATGATTTTGTTTAAAAGTCAAGGAGATCAAATCACTCCATAAACTCAAATTCATCCATTAAAAACATAGAACTTTGCTAAGAAAGAATCTCTTAAAGAAGTCTTACAAGCAATGACAATGAATCTAGGTTTCTTTGAGTTTTCAGGAAACTACGTAGTAAAAAGATAAAGACGATTTGCATAGAGAAGTTTTGGTGTTTCAAAATCACATCCGTTCTACATAGAGGACGAATAGCGTATGGCTTTGCACTTAACTTCTCTTAAAAAAGATTGCAAATAAAACTTTTTGCAAGTGAAGACAAAAGCATTTGAACATTTGCGCACATAAGAATTCACGAACTTTTGCTAGAATCAAAAGTGATCATACATTCTTTAAGATCCCAAAGATTGAAGGAAATGATCAAAGCGAATGGGATTGGGATGCATCGTAGTTTGAATAGAAAGCGTAACAAATGTGGAACAGAGAGCTGTTTATGTAAACCTTACGAATAATGCGCTTCAGTGCGGATAGAATTACGTAATGCAAGCTCATAGAACTGTCTAATTGCGCTGCAGTGCGGATAAAATTACATAATACAAGCTCATAGAACGGTCTAATTGCGCTGCAGTTGCGGATAGAATTACTTAATACAAGCTCATAGAATTGTCTGATACAGACTAAGATTACATAGGTATTTTGTGGATGGAGTTTATGGAGCACACCAGTTGATCGTATGCTGCGGAGGAGAATAGAAGTATATAATACAGGCCCTTAAGATATGCAGCTTGCAGCTTGTTGAGCACAGCGTCATTTGTGCAGCGTAAGCACACCGATCCCTCAGCACTGGTTGGCAGCAAAACCAATCCTAGAATACTTGCCATCAAACACCACCCTGAAACCTTGCTGTTGCACATTCCCGATGATTGAAAGCCCCCCCGCGGTGCTTGCAAAGGCAAGGCAGTATGTGGCTTCGTTGTCCACAGGGATGAGGAAGTTTTTTGGAGGCAAGGATACCACTGCAGTCCCAAAGTGAAACGCCAGAGTGGGCACTCTTACAGAGGTCCTCCCAGATAGATCGTAGCAAGTATCGAACAGAGCGAACCCCCCAGTGGAAGGCAGGCTCCTTGTGGCTGCTCGGAACGCGCTCCGCAGAGGACCATAGGCCGTTTCCACCAGTCTCGTCACAGATGTGCCAGAATCTATAATAACACCTCCGTTGCCAGTACTCCCATCGATCTTGAAAGCTGATGCAGGGATGGTCAGCAGATTGCCTCCTACGCTTATGCCTGTCAGCGAGACGTAGTAGAAGGTGTCCAGCTTCAGATTCTTCACAAGGGGAGTGAAGACTGTGCCTCTAGGAATGGCAGCGTTGCCGAAGATCAAGCTGGAGAAACCCTCTGTATCCCTGTCTACCAGACAATAAGAAAACGTCTTGCCATAGGACGCTCCTATTTGTGATGGGAAGGATAGCGATCCCCCGCCGAGTCCAAGTAGACCAGATGCTCCGACGAACAAGCCCTCGTTATCATGCCCGCATCCCAGAGCCACGCTCCTCATGGTGGCTCCATTGAAGCTTAGCGTCTCCATCGAAAAGTCTCCTTCTGTGAAAGATCCATCGCCATAGGCGACTTGATAAAGGCATTGCTTGGTCCTGGGCTGGCAAGTATGGAGATCCAGCTGAGAGCATATGGACGAAGTGCAAGGTAACCTTTGGAAAGAAGAGGAGGCGCGAGGATTAAAGACGGGAACTGTTTGAGGATAGCAATCCTCACAGGGGGCACATTGAAGCCACAAGATGTCACTTCCGGTATCGAGAACCAGGAAAGTTTGACTGGCTGGAGTGCCTACTCCAAGACTGATAAAGTATTCTCCGCTTCCCTGCTTAAATCCAGACGTCACAGGGCCGGAGAAATGGGAGATGGCCTCTTCTTCAATTGTGAAATTCGCAGCTTCCACGGCGAGCTCACCGCTCTTGACCCCCAGAGAGGCAATGCGGGCACGGAGAGAGAGAGCGTCGACTCGAGCAGCATCCCGTCCGAGCCTCTCCCTCAGAACCTCCTGAGGCTTTGCGTGGGGATCACCGAAAGGGGAAGAAGGAGAGTCTCTGTGCATCACTCGCAAAGTGAGGCTTGCACCATTGGCATCCTGTGCACTATCTGTCCACCAGTCCAAGTTTTGGGCTTGTTGGGCCAGCGAATTCTGGTTCTCTTGCCTGAGAGGGACGACATGCAGGAGCTGGTAGCCAGCTCCCAGCTGATCTCTACGAGCGAGAGCTGCCTCGATGCAAAGAGTCAAGAAGCAGACAAACAGGATGGAACCCAACTGAGCCATTGAGAAAACACGTGCAAGCTTCAATGGAGGAACAGAGCTTAAACGATATCTTTGGCACGCTCTCAATGCTGCGACTTTGCAGTTTTCCTTCGACTTTCGAAATGACTCTAGAATTGCGTGAATTTCATCGCGAGCGCTGAAGCTCAAGTGCTTCCTAAGAGATGGAGGCTGGATGTGCACCGTGCCTTTGAAAGCACTCGTCACTAAAACTCAAATTCCGAGAAATTCAACGCGATGGCTGAAGCTCAAGGTGCTTGCAAGGAAGGGTGAAAGCGCATCGTGCCGCTCGAATGACTGACAAGGAAGAAGATGGAAGTGCAATGGAATAGTATGCAGATGTTTCCACAGGCAACCCAACTCACCAGCAAGCAGAGTGCAACACAAACACTCGAGGGAAAAACCAGGATGAAATGGCTGAAGTTCGTGCACAGGATGCAGCTTCGGTGCTCAGGTGCAAGTTGGGATGCACAGTCTTTAAGGCCATCTTAAAGTGCCAGTGTAGTGTGAGGGAGACGCGTATAAGAATCTACAGGAGGGTCTCTGAGGCATCAAGCTGGAAAACCACAGCAAGGATGATTGATGCTTGACAGAAGCCTCGTGACCTTTAGTCTTATTAGAGAGGCCTACACCTCAATGGAGAGTGGGCACCTCAGAAACCGCATGATTTGCAAGTTGGAAAGAGGCCTAAAGACTCATGGCAACTCCATTATCTGGAATTGGAAATGTGCCCTAAGGTCCTAATCAGGTGTCGGCAGCTGCACGATTCAGGCATAAACGGACTAAGTTCTTAATGGACCTGTCAAATGGAATCTTCATTGTCAAGAGAGCAGACTTTTAGAGTCCGACGTGCGCACGGTACAAGCCCATAAAGACTCATGGCAACTCCATTATCTGGAATTGGAAACGTGCCTTAAGGTCCTAATCGGGCGTGGGCAGCTGCACGATTCAGTCATAAACGGACTGAGTTCTTAATGGACCTGTGAAATGGCATTTTGATTGCAAGAGTTAGCAGACTTCTAGAGTCCGCTCAGTACAAGCCCATAGTACGTGAGGGCTTTGTTTATTGTAGTCCTGAGGCCTGAGTCCTGACTGATGGCTATGTCACGCTTATAAGACATTAGAACCTGGAAGCCCTTAAGGCTTATGGGCTTTAAAGTTCAATGCGGTGCATGTTTTTCTGAGCCTTGAAAATTAAAGGTACCACCAAGATCGGGTGAAATTATAAAAGTCCATAAAAATTTATACTCTTACGGGGATTTATAACTAAAATATGTAAATCCTAGCCCTTAAAATTAAAGGCAACCTTCAACTCCAACCTGTATTTTTCAATTTCAACCAAGAATTTTATATGCTCAACCGGGTTTGGTGAGCACTGGTTCAATGAACACACTCATTACGGGCACCTGTGGGTACTCAGCAGGCTTTTGCATCTCATTTGCTTAGATTTTGCAGTCAAAGTCTTAACAGGTACTCTAAAGTTGGGGAGAAATCTGAGCTAGTTTTTCTCCATTTCAGCCGATGCAAACTACACTCAAGGGAGGTTTTTGCTTAACACTCGTAGTGGGTACATGATTTGGACTCTGGAGCTTCGAAAGCAGCCTGATCGGTATCTGTGGGCAGTGGGCATTGCTGCTCCAGCCTGCAATCGAAGCAATCGTTCAGTATGCTTTCAGTGCTGGAGAAGGAAGAGGCGCATTAGAGTGATTGCGTGTAGGTAGCTATGGCCGAAAGGGGCACTAACTGATTGCGTGTAGGTAGCTATGGTTGCATACAATAAGAAAACCACGCAAAGGCGAAGCTTTTTCGCCATCCGGAAAACCCCCCAAGGAGCAAAAACTTTTGGTGGAGTGGAAAACCTGCAATCCTCCTGGCCGGCTGAATGTGGCCTTGCAAAACCGCCAACCGTCAAAACCGTCACTACCACATGAAGACGAGGCGCTGCTAATGGAATTGCTGTGGACGCCTGGGCAGCTTCATTAATGTGCGACAGCGGGGAAGCCATGCACCGTGGCGCTGACTCCTGAGGGCAGGAAAGAAGGCAAAGGGACAGCGTCTGTCTTGAGCAGAGCTTGTAAAAGTGTGAGCTGTTCCAAAATGCAGCACAGGCGAGAATCAACTGTACATGGATGATGGTGAGCGAGACACGGGCGATATCGTCGATTGCGGGGAACACAGGATGGAATGAGATACTTGGAAGCAACGAATCACGCTTTGTGTCCCTTTCTGGAGGGCATTCCAACCCGCAGCTGGGCCTCGTAAGATCCGTCGATCTTGATGAAACGAGTACTCAGACCCGTCTCCGATGGATTGGTTTGTTCCCAATTCATAATGCTGTACGCCTGCAATCCAAACCTTTGTTATCGCAATGCTTTTTTTAAATAAATCTAATTTATTTGAATGATTTTAAAGGAAATTTCAAATTGGATCTTCGTTAAGCATTAGCAAATTCGATGGTGTTGCATGTTTGTATATCTCTTATTTTTCTAAATTAAAAACTATTTGAGAGAAGATAATTTTATTTTTAAAAGCCATTTCTTAAAAGTCTAAGAGGTGTGTGTGTACTCGATGTGTGTGAATTTATACAGGTGTATAAATTCTAAGAGGTGTGTGTGTGTACTCGATGTGTGTGAATTTATACAGGTGTATCGTAGAACATTGCTAGAGCTCTAGAATACAACTATGCTAAGAGCTTTTTAATGCAAATATGTCATAAGATAGTATCTAAAATCTATGTGAGGACTCCATGCCATAGTATCTTCAATGCTCCCATGTTTTGCATACATATCCACTAAAGTGGTTCCCACAAAGCCACTCATAAAAACATTGGAGTCGGCAGGTCTCTACCTTTCACCAAACTTCTTGTCTGATCAAACTTCTTCTTCTAGTGTTGCAAGGCTATTGCAAGCGTTCAATACGTCAATGAGTGTTTAGGTAATCGGTTTGATGCCTTCTCGCTACATTCGAGCATACAAATCCAAAGCTCACACACCCTCTTTCCACTTACTACAACCCATGATCAAGACCAAGAATTCTCCTCAAAATAGGGAAATTGGTGTACATATCCACCAAATTATTTCCCACAAACACATAAGAGAGTAAGTCACTCTTAACTACTTAGGAGTGGACGATTACTCTAGGCATCCTACTATCATGGATTTTGGGGTCAAGCTACTCCCCTCCTTTCATTACTGCCAAGCTATTGCAAGCCTTCAAGCACCAATACATGTTTGGTTATTTGGATGCACACCTTCCTCGCACATCTGTGCATATGCCTCTAAAGCTAGGCCCCCCTTATTGCTTGGCATACCCCAAGATCATGGCAATCCATGTAAGCACATCACAATGAGGAAATTCATTGGAAACACATTTTGCATACATATTGACCAAGGTATTTCCCATATCACTATGAGGCAATTCACTAAAGATATGGCATGCATCACCATAACCACATCATGATGAGGCAATTCAATCGAAGACATGAATGTGGAACAACATCCGCAAGGAGACAATGGATTGAAGCAAATGGAGAGTATTTATTCAAGAGTGGAGAGCCTAATGTATAGGCTCCAAGATACATCCACCAGTGAACATCATAGATGATGTCATAGTAGAAGCCACCAAGATCCTATAATCATGCCACCATCTCCATGAATCTCTCAATCACATCTAGAACCTTCTACAACTAAACCTGGTCACACTAACCAACACACAACCCTTGTACCCCATGGTACACCCCATTACATCAATTGGTCCTTCATTCCCCCCCACAAATTGATGACGTCAACCCTAGCAGTAGTCCATGGGAAACTTCATGGTTTGCCCACCTCTAGTGACAACACTCATGATCCCAACCCGACAGTCACTCTAGTTGCATCAATAGTAGACTCATTTGGGCATCCTCACCCCAACATAATCTCACTTTGACTTTGGTCTCTTGGTTTACAATTGGAAGACTGGACAATGACTATGCATGGGAAATTCCCATGGGTCTAACAAGATAAAAAACTCAAACAAAGGACTAACAATCATTTAAGGGGGACATCCCAAGGCAGAGAAGCCTTATTGGCCACACACACAAAAATTCTAAGTTGAAGATGTGGGAAAATTGCCCCCTTGATGGCAAATCTTTTTTTGGCATCGTTTCCAAGCCATCACTGTATGAGACTCATAAACTTGCTTGTCCATTGCATTGTACTTGGTGTGGATGAACAAACTTGCTTTCCTTCTTTGTGTATCTTCTTGGTATACCAAAGCATAATCTGTTTGTCAATGTGAAGCAAAGTATCCAATTCTAGGCAAGGTCTTACCACATGGGCAATGTCTAATGCCTTACAAAGTTTGACAAATAGACTCAAGCAAGTGGAACTTGAGAACATATTCTTTAAGAGCACAAGCATCATATCATCCGCATAGAAAAGCAAGAGCATAATGATGAATATAAGCTTCATGACTGAGTTCTTGTAGTGAAATAAACATATTCAAAACTTTCAGTCAAGTGTAAAAGCCCCAAATCTTACTTGACTTGGTCAACCCTCAAATCCACAAAACTGCCAAAATGTGAACTCAGAAAAGAGCAGAGATTGGAGGCTGAAATTCAAGCTATAGAAGCAAGCAATGAAGGCGCTTTTGCAATAGAATGAAAGCTCTTTTACCATAGAGGACCCCCTAGAGAAGAATTGCACAATGCTGCATCAGAACATCTGTAAGAGTGGCACCTTTCTCGACTGGTTTTTCTGTTTGTTCTCCTCCTATTAGACCATTGTTGCTCAAACTTCAACAGCATGCTCCTTGTAGTGTCTCCCAACAGTAGCTAGAGCCACCAAGATCCTATAATCATGCCACCATCTCCATGAATCTCTCAATCACACCTAGAACCTTCTACAACTAAACCTGGTCACACTAACCAACACATAACCCTTGTACCCTTTGGTACACCCCATTACATAAATTTGTCCTTCAAGACATGCCATGCATCCTCCTCGCATCCTCCAGGTTTCCATATTTTGTATGCATATTGATGAAGGTTTTTCCCACAAAAGCATGTGACTCAAAGCTAGTCTTTTGTTAATTTTGAGTGATGGCTTTACCTTCTCCCATGATTCTCTCATTGCAAAATTCTCATCCCCTCTTCAGTCCTTCTAGGCTACTACTGGCTCTCGATGCATTGGCAAATGTTAGATGCTCTAGTGTGGCACCTTCATGGTATATTTGGGCACATGTATGCAATCTCGTTACTCAACGTAGCCTAGAATCAAGGCATTCAAAGAAACCATAGTATTATGAGACAATTCTTGAAAAGCATACCACACATATTCCATGTTCCCACATTTTAGGTACATGTCTAGTAAGCCGGTTCCCACGATACATTTGTCTCAAGGCCCCTCGTTACTACTTAGAGAATGGATTACTTGACCTTTCTATAGGCACCTTGTCTTTGTACATTTTCTAACGTTTTTTTCTTTTCCATATTTGCAAAGCTAGTGCAAGCTTTCATGCTGCAACAAGCTTTCCATCAATCGGTTGGATACTTGCCTATACATTAGTGCAAATAACTCCAAAGTTTAATCACTTTCTTGTTTTGCATACCAAAGGTCATTGCCCATAGATATGTTGTCAAACACAAGGTGAACCTCTACTAGGATCCCACGTTTTGCATACATATGAATTAAATTATTTGCCTCAACCTTTGGGAGATCATGCACCATACATGCCTACGCTTCCTCAACATCAGGTTAGTGAAGATAGTCTTATGTAGACAACATTTCTAGCCCTACATCAATGACCGCAAACCGGTAGCCTAACCATAATCAATGAAAATGCAAGGAGAGCAAAAAAACAACTATCTCTGATAAAAAATGATCAAGAAAGAGGATGGCAGAGAGTGGAAGGAATGAAAAGAAGAGGTGTGAAATCACTCAACTATAAAGGCCGTAGCTATGGAGATCCAGGGGTTTTAAGAAACCTTGCTTGAATTCACAGCACGTTGCATTCACATCTATAGATGAAGCTTTATTCTCTTGTTCACCAACCATATCTAGGTGCTCCATGAATGCGGCATGTTTTGAAGTTCATTTAGCTCTAGGGACAATATGGAGGATGCTCGGTGTCTTTGTTCGAGCTCGTTGACCCAAGAAGAAGAGAGGCCTCCTAAAAGGGCCATGGGAAGGGTATTTAGAGCAGCAGTCAGAAGAGCTGCTTCTTCGGGCAGATATAGCGAGCCTTCTACATGGCCGTCCAGTCTTAAATGCCAATGCGACAGACATATTTTGACATTCTCATTGTCAGACGCTGGTGAGATTGCACCATTCATCAAAAGGGTCACAAAGCCTTGGCTTCTCACCTCCATCCGTGATTGGTCACGAGTATCATTGCCCCAATTTGTTCACTTCACAAACCCCGAATGTTTTTAAGCCTTCTGTTATTGATCTCGCCATTGGGTTGGTCACTGCGATAAATCTACAAAGCCCATGATCAATATTGTCAATCTGATGAGCGAGGAACTCTAAGAACACAACATCATAAACAACTAGGAACGCGAAGAACACAACATCATAACAGCGTCGAAGCTTGAGAATCGCAAACACGGATCTAGTACTTCTGTTGAAATTAAAATCTTCCCCTCTTGCTAGCCTCCGGCCACCCCCCAAAAAACAAATCATTTCCAAGTCCAAGAGAAGATTTAAAACAAGAAAATTGGATGCTATATATAAGGCTTGAGGACAGAGACCAGGAATACTGCAAAAGCGAAATGGTTATACGAAAGCATAATAACAAAATAAGGAATGCAAATGCAAGAGAAAACCGAGAATTACAATGAGGGATAGCAAAGGAACGAGGGAAGGAGGTTGAGTACCACAGGGGTGGAAAATAGCAAGAAGGAGAGGGGTGTGAATAAGACATGAGAGGGAGAGGGGAGATAGCAAATGTATATCTATATTCAACAATACATGATAGGCTTCTTATATAGAGAGAGCCCTTAGAGTAGTCAACACTTGTGGGATCCTCTGATCCACATCTCTCCTTGTGGATGTCCTCGATCCACATCCTTACATCATGTAGTCCAGATCCTAGGGTGGCTACTTTAATACATTCCTATACCATACCTTAGCCTCTAATTATCTGCTCATGGCACCATATTCTTTAACACTCCCCTTGGTGCCATGATCCATCAGCTACTGCAAGGTGGTCAGATGTGAGTTACAAATCCATCACCTCCCCTTAGTGCATACATTGCCACTTAAGGTGGTCCAGTGTGGTTTTTACATATCAATACCTCCCTTGAGTACTTGCATGCCTACTTGCACGTGGTCAGGTTTGATTACAAGAACATGGGCTAAAGGTGGAAAGGCTTTTGCTTCTGAATACATGTTGTTGTTGTCATTTTGCTCATGGCTTGATGATGACTCCACGTAGTTGACCTACTGGTTCTTCAATCTGCATTCTTCTTCCTTGTGTACCGACTTCTTGCATTGGTGACACTTTGGTTTGTTCTTTAGTTTGCAGTCACTTTGATAGTGACCCATCCTTTCACAATGGTAACACTTCGTTGATGTTTTCATGAACAATGCTTGTCCTTCATTATTGTTGCTATTTGTTGATGTAGATGTCGATGTTGATGTCTTTAACTCTCTTTCTTTCTCAAGAAGAGAGGATACACATTCCTCAAACTTTGGATCTGGAAGATTCTTCAAAGTGGTTGTCAGTGCATTGTACTCTTCAGGCATGCTTTTAACTCAGGGGGGTCACTATGTACAAACCCTCTATATCACGTGCGTTCAAGGCCTATATTTAAAATCCCTTATCTGTAAAATTTTTCATTAATAAAATGTACCCCTTTTCTATACAAATCTGTAATTTTTTTCCAAAACTATTTAAAATAGTCCCTTATGTATATTTATTTCTGTAAATTTTAGAAATAAAAAATATCCTTCTGTTGAACTCACGTGATAGAGTTACATATGATGAGTGACCCCCCCGAGGCTTTTAAGGAGGATTGCAAGCCTGCATCCTTTTCTCCTACTTTTGCATTTATGCCTTCTAGTTGGGTCATAATTCTTTTGATCTTGTTGACAAATTGTGCCATGGATTCCTTGAAGCTCATGCGCAAACCATAGAATTCAATCTTAAGATGAATTTCTTCGTTTTTGGCCTTTGCACCAAACACTGTGTTCAACTCATCCCATGCATCTTTGGCATGATCCTTAGAGTCTATATGATGAACTATGTTTGGACCCAAGTGCAAGCCAATGAGTGATAGCATTGCTTCTCTTTCTCTTTCTAGGCTTTATTTTGTGCAGTAGGTATGTCTTCTTTTACAGTCTTTCAAAGCTTTTGATGCATCAAGAGATACCTCATTTGTGTAGACCAGGTGTGAAATCCTTCCCTAGTGAACTTCTCAACAGTTGGGGTATGTATTGCCATTGCAAAGGTCTTACCAGTTGGAGAAACTTTCAAATATATCTATATTCAACAATATAAGATAGGCTTCTTATATAGAGAGAGCCCTTAGAATAGTCAACACTTGTGGGATCCTCTGATCCACATCTCTCCATGTGGATGTCCTCAATCCACATCCTCACATCATGCAGTCCACATCCTAGGGTGGCTACTTTAATACATTCCTATACCAAACCTGAGTCTCTAATTATGTGCTCATGGCACCATATTCCTCAACATGGGGAAGAGGGCAAGGGAAGGAAGGGGAGGAAAGATGGGAAAGATGAAATAGGAAGCTTGTGGCTATGGCGGTGGGGATGGAAGGTTTGGTTGTGGCTATGGTGATCGACAGAAGAGGTGGCAGAGAATTGCAGAACAAAAGATCTCTAAAATTCAAAGATACTAACCAGTCCTTTCAGTGAGATAGGAAAAGGCATGACCTCAACGACCTTTGGCAACTACCTAGTCGGACGAACACTAATGAATGCTAGAAAAGTTGCCATGTGGTGCATATAGGAGAAGAGCTATATGAAGGACACGTGGCTAGCCCCTTGATCGACATCTCAATCCCTAAAATAAGGGCACCTATAGGAGAAGAGATATATGAAGGACACGTGGCTAGCCCCTTGATCGACATCTCAATCCTTGAAATAAGGAAGATAAGAAGCGCACTCCACAAGACACATATCTCCGCTAGTTACTTTTTTGGCCTGCCTTGGGGGGTAGGCTATAGGATTGTTTTGGCCGTTTTTGGAAATGGAAAATCAAATTAAATCCACTTTCATTTAACATGCAATTTGTCGCGTCCCCATGGGTTGTCCTATTCGAACACGTGTACTTGGATTTGTGATTGCATGGGCTTGGCTTCGTTTGTTGGCCTGCCAATGCATGTGCTTTACACATTCATGCTCTTCATCAGCTACGGAGAGCAGGTGCAAACAGCTGCGTTGATTCAGGAGTCGGCTGCGCTACGGATGGAGCGCGTCCCTCTGCTCTTCTTTGGTGAAATCTGGTTTGTTGGCTTGCCAATTCATGTGCTTTACACATTCATGGTCTTCATCAGCTACGTTGCTCATGGAGAGTAGGTGCAAACAGCTATGTTGATTCAGGAGTCGGTTGCGCTGTTGATGGAGCGTGTCCCGTTGCTCTTCTTTGGTCAAATCTGGTTTGTTGGCCTGCCAATACGTGTGCTTTACACATTCATGGTCTTCATAAGCTACCTTGCTCATGGAGAGCAGGTGCAAACAGCTGTGTTGATTCAGGAGTCGGCTGCGCTGCTGATGGAGCGCATCCCTCTGCTCTTCTTGGGTGAAATCTACCTTCTCTGTTATGATTTTGGTGCAAACAGCCACATTGATTCAACAAAGAGTGTTGGTGGTTTGCTCGCTATGGACGCCTGGACCTGGATCATCTATAAAATTAAGTGCTGCTCAAGGACGTCCTCATTTGCGATCTCAGTTGTCATCTTCTTGCACTCTTCTGTTGTTGTGCGCCCGTCATCTCTTGCAGTGTTTTGTGTTTCATCGTCAATGGCGTCTTCGAATCACTCCATGGAAACCGAAAGCTCTGCATTCAGGAAGGGTTCGTTCTCCTACCATTTTGTCTTCTAAGTCGAATGTTTTCGTAATGTTCCTCCTTCCTTCCATTCGAACTTTCTACTTCTTTCTTGCTTCATCGTTCATTCGATTTGTGGGCTTACACTAGTTGTAGGTTATTTCTCGGTTGTTGAACTCCCGAATAATTGTCCTGAAGATTTTGATAAGTATGGTGACGGGGCAACCTGTGCATGCAAAGTTTTGCACTTTTTGGGTTCATCTTTGAGCTTTTCCATTAGTTTACTAGCAGTCAAAATAAATTATAACGCTGTTTTTCTTCAACAGGGATCTCTTCTCCATGTCTTGGTCCATTGATGGATGTTTCTTCTGGTCTTCGAAGTCCTGCCCGATTTGGTCGTCGAAAGATGGTTATATTTTGCACGAATGAGCTCTCAAAGTATTAAAAATTACTGCTTTACTAGTTGCTATTAGATTTTTGTCATTCTTTTTTTTGGTTACGCCCTTACAGTTGCATTCGCGGAATAATACTTGCAGATATTGATGAAACTAGAACTTCAGAATGGGAAACAGAAGATGGTTTGTTGGTGGTGAAGTCATCAGGTATTTCCAAGGATTCCAAGAAATCTCTCCGTAAGGCACTTCAATTGGCAGCGAAAGAGGCATATACGGAAGGTGACGTTACTCTTCCAATCCGTTGTGTTAAGAATGGATCGTTTGTTACTCTGCATGCATTCGATTGAGCTTTTATGTGTGTGCATGATTCTACTTCTCCAATCCTAGATTGAGCACTTACAATTCGAAATATAGTTGTTGCTCTTACAATCCGGTTCTGCACTTACATCTTTTCTTGGATTAACATATCCAAGATTAATCAATAGAACTTTGTGGTGGAAATCGTTGAGCTCCGACAATGAAAAATCTTGAACTTTATGATGAATGTAATCGAAAAATAATGCGTTATTTCCATGTTCTGAAGACCGTTGATCCAATTCATAAATGTTGAAAGTTTCCATTTGCTTGCACTTTAATTCCCATTGTCATCCGCTATACTATTTGTTATCAATACGCTTTTTTTGTTAAGTGAACCATGAGCGTGATTTACTGATATTTGTTTATATTCCGCAACAGAGGTTCAGGTAATTGGATTCTCGTAAATTTGATTGTGTTATCTTCGTTGACCTGAAAACGATAGTAGAAACGTTTTCATGTATTTGACAAAGTCTTACTTTGTATATTCCAGCAAGCAAGAAATGAATTATCAGGAAGGAATGCAGTGACGAATCGTGTTCATTTGGTCCGTTAGACAGGAGTCAAAGGGTAGAATCACCTCTACTACCCCCAAAACAGAATATCACTGCTATAGAGCACTTCATTCCTAATGGTAATGCATTGCCAATTCTTTGCATTGGTAACCTTTGCGAGTATATTCGATATCGTTTTGCATTTGAGGGGAAACTCCTTGCAAAGTACAGTACTTTCAAAGCACGAGACGCCTCCTACCCCACTTGCTTGAGGGCAGATTTTATGGATTGCTTCAATTGCCAAACTATGACGTTAGTTGTACCCCATGCATATGCGCAACACTTGAGGGATAGATTAAACATTGATTCCTTCTATCGGATTGAGGGTGCCTCAATAGTTTCCAAAGCCAATGGTGAGGGGGGCTCTTGCAATGTGTCTCTTCATGTGAATGTGACAACAACAATTGTTCGTGGCAAGCCTTTAGAGGGTACGGTCACATTATTACATGAGACATCTATTTTGTCTTATGTCCCTTGGGCTTAAGCACTAGTGAATAGGGATCACAAGAGCATTTCCACAATCATGCATACTATTTCTTTTGTTGTCATCAAAGTGGATATGGAGGGAGGACCTTGCAACTAAGTTATTATAGCTGATGGTCCAAGGATACATTGCTTAAGGTTTTTTATGATATAATTTTGCTTACTTTCAACCTCATAACAATGGTGTTTTCCTTAAATCAAGTCATAAGCCATATTAAAGTGTCTTTCTTCACACAACTTTCTTTTGTGAATGAGCGCAAGAGCATTCAGGCTCTTCTCATCCAGGAATACAATGACAAAGGAATAGTCATATACATGCTTGCCCTTCATGAAAGCAAGAAACACTTTAGGAGTTTTTGATTTCACTATATTGGCAGAGCTTCTAGAAGGCAGTTGGTGCGAGGAGTTGAAGGATGCATATGTAAGCCAAGTATCTACGCTTGGCTATGGGCGCAAGGCTTACCTTAGGTGCTAGTGCTACTAATAGCTAATACATTTTATCACCAGCCCATTCACTACTATTTTTTTGCTCGTGCCTGGAATATGGCACTTCACCAACCTTGATGGCTCCCTCATTCAATATCAGTGCTGCAACTGTGGAGGTCTTCGGGTCACATGTTATCCTTCACACCCTTATTGTTGCTCTTGTGATGTAGCTAGAGTTATTTGCCAGATCCCTTCTCTTTAGGGATGGATCTTGATCCACGATGGTGGTGAGGTATCTGTTCAAGTGAAGGGGCCTCACTTGATAAAATTATTGCCTTGGAGAGAACTTTCTTGGATATCCATAGTGACAATATTCTTATTGCCCGTTTGATTTTGCTGGACGCATGACCCATTGGTAGCATCACAATCAATAGTGCTCGTTATATCATAGATATCAAAGCAGATATGTAGTTACATGACAATTATCCTACTTAGTTTCAATGTTATGGTTTGGAATAAAGGACCTTTGGTCCATTTTGGTTGTGCAATAAGACTCTAATGTAGTTACATGATCATATGTATCTGTTTGGCCATAGGCATACCGAAGGATCATTATGTTCAATGAAATGACATTGCCCTTAGATATGATGTCAAACACATGGTGAGCCTCTATCAGGATCCCACGTTTTGCATACATACGAATTAAATTATTTGCCTCAACCTTTGGAAGATCATGCACCTTACATGCCTACATTTCCTCAATGTTAGGTTAGTCGACACAATCTTATGTAGTTAACATTTCTAGCCCTACATGAATGACCGCAAATGGGAAGCCTAACCTTAATCAATGAAAACACAAGGAGAGCAGCAAAAAGAACTAGATCTTTGATAAAAAATGATCACAAAAGAGGATGGCAGAGAGTGGAAAGAATGAAAAGAAGAGGTCATTGCTTAAGACTTTGATACACAAATGGAGTTATCTCCAGAACATTATTTTAAAGTCCTAGGCTTTGAGACCTTCACCAAATCTGAGAATGACCGATTTTTACTCTGCATGGAAAGCCTGTTGGAACCAAATAGTGGAGCCATTTGTCTAAACAAAAGCACCCATTCTCGATCGTTGTCCCAACAAACCATGAATGATTTCCCTTGTGAGATCTCAAATCCATTATCTTCCCACACATCCAGGTACTCAAGTCGAAGGAGCAAGGTATACGGAATCTGATTAACAATAAGAGCTTCGAGTTAAGGATGTCCACGAAAAAAGCAACGAAGGTCCGTTGAAGTAGCAGCCCCATCAACACACCACCTCCTTGCCTTTATTGGGCATGCATTTTTATACTCAGCTCTACTATAGCTCATTTTTCTCATGGTGCAATCTTATGTTCCGGAAAAACTTCCATATATCCTTCTATGAATCAGACCATTTGCCAAGCTACCCAACTTTTGTGTACTATTGCCATTGAAGGTTGTAGCCCCTTCACCATCTGATCACCTCGCCTTACCATAGCTCATGTGTGTATCTCAAATGTCTCAACACCCCACCTCTACTTCTTGCCAAGCCATTGTCTCTTCTTCCTTCCATTTTAACAATTCAATCTGTCTGTCAATTCTCATTTTCAGTAGCTCTGGCTCTCCCCTTCCCTGCTCAAGTACAAAACAACACCATCCCCCAATTTTTCTTGCATGGTTGCTTCGTTACCCTCTGCTCCCACCATTGCATGCTAAAATCACATCCCCCATCCTCTACCTCCCCCGTCGACCTCCCACTGACCTCTATGAAGATTAGCACTCTTCCACTTGCATCTGTAAGTAAAATCACTCAACTATAAAGGTCGCACTATGGAGATCCAGGGGTTTTAATGAACCTTGCTTGAATTTATAGCACGTTGCATTTGCATCTGTAGATGAAGCTTTTATTCTCTTGTTTGCCAACCATATCTGGGTGCTCCATGAGTGCTGTAGATTTGAGGTTCATTTAGCTCCAGCGACAATCTCAAGGATGATCGATGCCTTTGTTCGAGGTCCTTGACCAAAGAAGAAAAGAAGGGGCATGGGAAGGGTATTCAGAGTGGCAGTTTGGAGAGCTACTTCTTTAGACAGATATAGCAAGCCTTCTACATGGTGTCCACTCTTAAATGCCAATTTTGACCATTCTCGGCCACACCATTGTCAGATAGTGGTGAAACTGTGCCATCATCAAAAGGGTTCCAAAGCCTTGGACATTACACCTCCACATTCCTGATTGGATCACTAATTGGTCACGTGCATCATTGCCCCAATTCATTCACTTCACAAATCTCAAATGCTTTTGAGCCTTCTATTGTTTGCTACAATCGCCATGGGGTTGCTCATTGCAACAAATCTGCAAAGTCCACGATTGATATCGTCAATATGATGAGGGAGGAACTCGAAGAGCACAACATTATAAATAGTGAGGAACTAGAAGAACACAAAATCATAAATAGTGGAGAAGCTTGAGAACCACAAACATGGATCTAGTACTTCTGTTGAAATTAAAAGCTTCCCCCTTCCTAGCCTTCGGCCGCCCCCCAAAAAAGGAATCATCTCTAAGTCCAAGAGCAGATTCGAAACAACAAAATTGAATGCTCTAAGGCTCGAGGACAGACCAGGAATATTGCAGAAGGGAAACGGTTATACAAAAGCACGATAACAAAATAAGGAATGAAAATGCAAGAGAAAGCAGAGAATTATGGTGAGGGATAGCAAAGGAAAGGGAGAAGGAGGTGGAGTACCACAGGGGTCAAAAATAGCAGGAAGGGGAGGGGAAGAGGGAAAGAAAGGAAGGGGAGGGAAGGTGGGAAAGATGAAACAAGAAGCTTTTATCCATGGCGGTGGGGATGGAAGGTTTGGCTATGGCTATGGTGATCAATAGAAGAGGTGGTGGAGAATTGCAAAACAGAAGAACTCTGAAATTCAAAGATACTAACCAGTCCTTTCAGCAAAATAGGAGAAGGCATCACCTCAACGACCTTTTGGCAACTACCTAGTTGCCATGTGGCACATATAGGAGAAGAGCTATATGAAGCACACGTGGCTAGCCCCTTGACCGACACATCAATCCCTAAAATAAGGGCACCTATAGAGAAGAGCTTTATGAAGGACACGTGGCTAGCCCCTTGATCGATACCTCAAACCCTAAAATAAGGAATATAAATACACTTTAATTTAGCATGCATTTTGTCACACCCCCATTGGTTGCCCTATTCGAACACGTGTACTTGGATTTGTGATTGTAGGGGCTTGGCTTCATTTGTTGACCTACCAATGCATGTGCTTTACACATTGATGGTCTTCATCAGCTGCGCTGCTCATGGACAGTAGGTGCAAACAATTGCGTTGATTCAAGAGTTGAATGCGCTGCTGATCGAGCACATCCCTCTGCTCTTCTGTTATGAAATCTAGTTTGTTGGCCCGCCAATGCATGTGCTTTATACCTTCATGGTCTTCATCAGCTGTGTTGCTCATGGAAAGCAGGCGCAAAGAGCTGCATTGATTTAATAGTTGGCTGCACTGCTGTTGGAGCACGTCCCTTTGCTCTTCTTTGGTGAAATCTACCTTCTCTGCTATGATTTTGGTATAGACAGCTGCGTTGATTCAGCAAAGATTGTTGGTGGGTTGCTCACTATGGACGCTTGGTGGACCTGGATCATCTATAAAATGAAGTGCTACTCAAGGATGTCCTCATTTGCTATATCGGTTGTCATCTTCTTGCATTCTTCTATTGATGTGTGCTCGTCGTCTTGTGCAGTGTTTTGTGTTTCATTGTCAATGGCATTTTCGAATCACTCCATGGAAATAGAAAGCTTTGCATTCAGTAAGGGTTCATTCTTATCCTGTTTTGTCTTCTAAGCTGAATATTTTCTTAATCTATCTTCCTTCCTTCCATTTGAACTTTCTACTTTTTTCTTGCTTCATCATTCTTTTGATTTGGGGGCTTACACTGGCTCTACACTGGTTGTAGGTTATTTCTCATTTGGGGGCTTACACTGGCTCTACACTGGTTGTAGGTTATTTCTCATTTGTTGAACTCGCAAATACTTGTGCTGAAGATTTCGATAAGTATGGTGATGATGCAACCTCTACATGCAAAGGTTCACACTTTTTGGGTTCATCTTTGAACTTTTCCATTAGTTTAATAGCATTCAAAACTTAGTTATAACACTATTTTTCTGTGACAGGGATCTCTTCTCCATGTCTTGGTCCATTGATGGATGTTTCTTCTGGTCTTCATAGTCCTCCCCGGTCTGGTCATGGAAAGATGGTTTTATCTTGCACGAATGAGCTTGCAAAGTATAAAAAATTAGTGCTTTACTAGTTTCTATTAGATTTTCGTCTTTCTTCTTTCTCGTTGTGCACTTACAGTTGCATTCAGGGAATAATACTTGCTGAGATTCATGAAGGTGGAAGTTCAAAATTGGAAGGAAAATATGGTTTGTTGGTGAAGTCATTAAGTATTTCTAAGAATCCCAAGAAATCCCTCTATAAGGCACTTCAATTGGCAGCGAAAGAGACATACATGGAAGGTGACGTTACTCTTCCAATGCGTTGTGTTGTGAATGGATCGTTTGTTACTTTGTGTGCATTCGATTGACTTTTTATGTGTGTGCAGGATTCTACTTCTCTAATACCAGATTGAGCACTTGCTGTTCAAAATGTAGTTGTTGCTCTTACAATCCTATTCTACACTAACATCTTTTCTTGGATTAACATATTCGAGATAAATTAGTAGAAATTTATGGTGGAAATCGTTGAGCTCCGACAATGAAAAATCTTAAACTTTGTGATGAATGTAATCGAGAAATAATGTGTTATTTCCACATTCTGAAGACCATTGATCCAATTCATAAATGTTGAAAGTTGCCATTTTGTTACACTTTAATTCCCATTGCCATTTGCTTATGCTTTAATTCCCATTGCCATCTGCTATACTATTTGTTACCAATACGCTTTTTATGTTAAGTGAACCAAGAGCATGATTTATAGATATTTGTTTATATATTCTATAACAAAGGTTCCTCGGGCGGTGCACTACTTACAAACCCTATGTATCACATGCGCTCAAGGGATATTTAAAAACCCCTCAGCTAAAATTTTTCTCTGAATAAAAACACCCCTCTTTACTTATGAACTAAGTGATTTTTTTCTAAAGTTGAATAAAAAAACCCCGCCTTTTATTGTAAACCTGTTGAAAATTTCCAAAAAGTTAAATTAAAATACCCTCCTTTTGAATGCACATGGTACACTAAAATTTAATGAGGTGAACCCCCTGACAGAGGTTCACATAATTGGATTTTCATAAAATTGATTGTGTTATCTTCATTGAGCTAAAAACGATAGTAGAAACGTTTTCATGTATTTGCCAAAGTCTTAGTTTGAATATTCCAGCAAGCGAGAAATCGATTATAAAAAAGGAATGCAGTGAAAAATCTTCTTCATTTAGTCTGTTAGGTGGGAGTCAAAGGGTAGAACCACCTCTACTACCCCCACAACATAACAACACTGCTATAATTCCTTCTGTAGAGCACTTCAATCCTAACGGTAGTGGATTGCCAATTCTTTGGGTTGGTAACCTTTGCGAGTATATTCGATATCATTTTGCATTTGAGGAGGAACTCCTTGCCTCGTCCTTGCAAAGTATAGTACTTTCAAAGCACAAGGAGCCTCCTACCATGCTTGCTTAAGGGAAGATTTTACGGATTGCTTCAATTTCCAAACTATCATATTAGTTGTATCCCATACATATGTGCAACAGGTTAGAGATAGATTAAACATTGATTCCTTTTATCGCATTGTGGGTGCCTCAGTAGTTCCCAAAGCCAATGGTGAGGGAGGCTCTTGCAATGTGTCTCTTCATTTTCATGTGTCACAACTCAAACTTAAACAACACAAAGAAGACATTACTAAGAAAACACGATCAGAAAATATATCGACATTTCCTCTTACCAAAAACAGACAAAGAAGCAAGAAAAGGACTTTGCGCCAATTGCACAAGGGAAGGATAAAAGACATGGTGTCATTTTCATACATTAGTTGTAACACACTTACATATGAAAAGAATTTGAAGAGGCTTACAAAAACAATATTGAATTTCTTTCAAAGCAATGAAATTTGTATCAATGAAGAGAAAATTAGAGTCAGGAGCCTATGTGAACAGTGCTTGAAACAAGCAAAAAGAAACACAGTACCCCTATTCTATCAAAAGAACATGATTATTTCAAAATGCAAACCAATGACATCCTCATTAAATGATATCGAGGCACTTCTAATCTCCATCAAAATTCCATTTGCACAGATCCCAGAGCTATCGCACGATGGACAATATGGTCTACGCGGAAGTGTAGTAAATCATATTTGCATATGTAGATAGGGTTTACAAGCTCTTCCCAGATTTTTGGTAGATTGCAGCACTTGCAGCACTGTGCTAGTAGGCATCAAAAGAAAATTAAGCTACAACCACAATTACATGAGTGGAGTTGTAAGGCCAACAATGACAATGAAAGCACTAGACGAGTTGCTAAAGACATAACTTTATATGGAAAACAATGTCAAGTTGAACAATACTTGGGTTCAACACATTAAACAAATTCATCAAGAACAAGAAGAAAAAGACAATGAAATAATAATGAATGACAACTCAAATAATGATGACAATGCTCACATAGACAGATTAGTACATGGAGTATACAGTACACAACAAGTGGTGGACTATGAACAACAACCAATTATAGTGGCTCTGTGTGAAAGATTCCATCCTTTAAGTATATTTAAAGACACACATTATGATAGGATCTCGCATTCTCTAAATTGTTCTTTGGTCAGCCAAGAACCTATAATTTACCATAATGCACCAGCTACCAAGGCATAGCATGCTGGGAGCTTAAAAATAAAGACAGATGCTTTGCAATGTCCATTGAGCATATTTTTTTCAAGACAATAAAAGGGATGGTATGCCAGGTTTTTCCCTCTAGTTGGGTGAGAATGAGAAAAGGACAATTCTAAGGAAGAGTAATACAAGCAAAGGATGCAATTCATGACACCAACATTGAGAAGTTTCTCAGGTCCAATGTTGGGTTCAAGGACTTCACATGCTTCAGAACATCGTTGGACTACAAACACAAGTTGAAAAGGAATCTATTCGTTGGACTAATCTCTCAGCAGCCGAGATGTTTTGGGATCCACTTTTATAAGTGTTGCGCAAACTAAGATATGAGCATACATCAATGGCTATGAACGAGATCAAGAAAGAGCAAGAGAGCTTATCAGATTAGATCCTATTACAACAGCATAATACTATGTTCATAGGTTCAATTGATTAAAAAACATACTCAAACATGATCCATTAATCCTAGGTCGAGTTGAAGACTATTTTTTTGCAATAGAGTTTTAGAAAAGAGGCAGTTAACATGATCATGGACCACTGTGTATTGAGGGTTCTCCTACAATAGGCAAGGAAACAGACAAAGAGGTAATTCATTTTGTTGACGCATACATCAACTACGATTTGGACAACCTAGACAATGCCATAGCCACACGAAAACTTGTTGAAAAAAAGGAAGAAAATGCAAATTCGGGTTCTTGAAACCACCTCTGAGAAGAACTATGATACTTCTACCTATTGAGGATGATATTGAATATATGGTTTCAAAGAAAAAAATGAACAAATCATAAAAAATCTAATGATCCAATAGTACAACTAAAGCTCAACGAATTCCTATAATTTTCATCCACAACAAAATCAGAGTACATCAATGCATTAAGCACAACAATATCACAACCACCCGAAATCCAAAAGACATATACACAAACAACTTCAATCCAATCATATCAAGACTATGGGGTGCAAACTTGGACAATCAATTTGTACTAAACCCACATGGGGAAGCAACATATTGTACCTCATACATGACCAAAATAGACAAAGCAACATCACACGCCATTAGAGATGCTATGACAAAGTCCATGGATGAAAATGCACCAGCAAATGAACACATAAGAAATATTGGTAGTGCTATATTAAATGCACAACACATCAACTCACAACAAGCAGTCTACATATCATTTTTATTACCATTGATGAGTAGCACATGAGAATTCACCTACATAAACACTTGGAAGGCAGAAGACCGTACATTGCTATTGAAGAGAAGACACTAGCTACAACAAATGCAGCCCGAAAGTAAGAAAATATTCTTCAATGACATTATAACTAAGTACAAAAATAGACCAGATGTACTTGAAGAAATTTTCCTAACACAATTTGCAAGCGAGTACAACGTGACAAAACGTCAATACAAGAATCAAAATAAGGTCAAAAGTCATAAGATTCAATAATTGCAATAAATGAAAACATCTAGAAGACTACTATAGAGAGATGTGCCTTTTGTATCTTCCATTTATTACAAAGGAACACACCATTCAACAAGAGAGCAACACACGGCATGACATGTACATTGAACATAGAACACAATTGCAAAAAACATGAGGCCATACAATAAGTTCACTGAAATTTTGATCAGACCAGTGCAATAACAACCACAAAGTAAAAGCATCACATCAAATAATCATTCTAAGACAGAATTAAAAAAATATGACATTGGCATAGAAATGGCAATGTCAAACAATAAGAAGCAATTCTATGAGAAATGGATAAACACAAACAACATCATGGAAAACTCACGGTACTACAAAATGCTTAGAGAATTAAACCAAGAGCACCGTTTCATATTGGAGGACATTATGCTAAAAAAAAGACTCAACCCAAAACAAATGGTTATGTTATTCATGTCTAGAAATGCAGGAATAGGGAAGACACACACCCTACTATTGATATTACAATCACTGCTGAGTTACTACATGCACAGTGAGACTGATGATGTGGATCTTCCAAGATCACTGCTTCTAGCTTACAAAGGGAAAGTTGCATGTCACATTGGGGGTATAACATTGGACTCAGCATTGCATTTATCGCTCATTACATCATCTTACACTACTTTGAATGTAGAGAAGCTACAACTCCTAAGCTCAATATATAAGAATCTAGAGGTGCTAGTAATGGATGAGGTCTCGTTAATAAGGACAAAATACATTCATTGCAGTAGACATGAGGCTACAAGAAATAATGCATAACCACAATGAACCTTTTGGTGGATTGGATGTCATAATCTCGAGGGTTCTATGCCAAGCAAGTGCAACAAAAGACACATGGGTCTTCTCTGAAAAGCTATTCACACTAGCTATCCTACCATATGTTTGGAAGGAATGTGTCCACTACTACGAGCTTCAAAAGACAATGTGACAACAAAACTTAACTTTCCTAAACATTCTAAATTGATTAAGTAGGGGCACACACAGACAATAACATCCAATACATCAACAAAGATTTCTACATGAGACCTAAACACAAGGAATGATAAGCCACCTATTCTACATAGGGTCAATGTTTGCTTGGGTGTAGCCAATTGCAGAACTATTTTTGGGGCCATTTTGGGGCCGTGATCTTATGTGCTCTTGGGGGAATATTTGAATTTTGCACGGACCCGCGCTCTTGCCGAAAATTTTTTCGAAGTCATGAAGGCGCACTGGCGTAATAATGAGACACAATCTAGGTATTGAGTAAGTCAAAACGTCAAGCGATTGCGTTCGAGCGAGCCCAACATTAGAGCGATCCTTGTGAGGAACTATGCCTAAACCTATAGTAGCAATAATTTTTTACTAAAAATGGTTGAATCTACATGACACTATTAGAGACTGTTTTCACTTATTTTTACAAAGATAAAACTTAGTATTGGATAATGACAAAGAGATAGGATGTGATCGCCACTAAGCCTAATGCACACAAGATCAATGGAAGAACTAAGGAGACTCAAAGCACACTAAATAAGACATGAGAGGGAGATAGCAAATCTATATCTCTTGCAATGTGCTTGTCTTCTCAACAATACATGATAGGCCTCTTATATAGAGAGTGCCCTTTGAATAGTCAACCATGTGGGATCCTCTTATCCACATCTCTCCTTGTGGATATCCTCAATCCACATCTCCACATCATGTAGTCCACATCCTAGGGTAGCTACTTTAATACATTCCTATACCATACCTTAGCCTCTAATTATATGCTCATGGCACCACAACTCTCAACACCTCCCCTTGGTGCCATGATCCTTTGGCTACTGCAAGGTGGTCAGATGTGAGTTACATTCCATCACCTCCCCTTAGTGCATGCATTGCTACTTAAGGTGGTCAAGTGTGGCTTTTACATGTCAATACCTCCCGTGAATGCTTTCATAGCTACTCTCAGGTGGTCAGGCTTGATTTACAAGACATATGGGCTGAAGGTGGAAAGGATTTTACTTTTCAATGCTTGATATCGATGGCGTTCTCATCTTTACTCAATGTAGCTTGATGCATGATGCTTTGTTCTTCCATGTGCCTTAATGCTTTATGTGTGGATGCCATGTTTTGTGTTATGGTCATCTCATGCACTTGTACTTTTGGCATGCTTATGACAGCAATGTGTGCATTCATTCTTTGATTTTCCTTTTGTTGCAAAGGTCTTACCAATTGATTTCTTTCAATATTAGCAGTGTCTAATTGCTAACAATAATTCTGATCTTACAAGCGCGTAGAGCTCAAAAAGGCTATCACTTTTTCTTTTTGGAGTGTGTGCAAATTCCTCCTGGATTGCAAGTTACGCCTTGCCAAAGTTTTTTTTTTTTGGTGAAGAAGAGGTGCCTTTGATGGTGTGACTTGCCTATTAACATGCTGTACTCACACTATGCTTAGCAAGACGTTACTATGCTTGGCTGGCACTCTGATTGTGCATGCTGATGTGGCACTCTACCATGTGTGAGTCTTCTTAGCCAATTGAGTTAACCCAAGGTTATCAAACTTAACTATGGTTCAAGTAATTGAACTACCTTTAACCATGGTTAAGTTTTATCTTTGCCACATGTCCTAAGGTTTAGGACCTTAAAGATGAAAGAGAGAAAGATAAGGCTTCTCTGCTGTAGCGATGACAGTGGCGTGGTGCTATGAGGATGGCAACACAGTGCTTTGCAGGCGAGGCATTGAGGAGCCGTGAGGGTCGTCGTCATTTTGAGGGTGCATGGTTGGTTTTGTTTCCTCATGCAAACTGACGAAGGCAATCGAGTCTTTGAGGAAGTGCCAGAAGCTTGTCCGGAGTCGTTGGAGAGGAGCGTTGGCTTTGGTGTAGAATTGAAGAGCCAGGAGCTAAAATTGCTCTGGAGCTTCTATCGTGAATGGGCTACCATTTTGGAGAGGCACGGCTTTGGCTACCGGAGAGTGTTGAGGATGCTACTGCCCGGAGCCACGGTTGTTGGATTCAGACCCTGCTGTGTGGCCATCGCAATATGAGCCACTGTTAATGGAGTGCAATTCGATGGAGATTTGGCACTGCGTAGTCATTGCGAGAGCTTGGAGCCTTGGAGTTAGAGGAGAGTGTTTGTGGTGCTATAGATGGCTGGTGGTAGGCTTTGGTTGTCGCTAAGGGCCATTGTAGGAGGTGAGGCTTGGAGCTGTTGGGGCTCTGGGAGCTGCAGGTAGCTTGCTGGGGCTCTGGGAGCTGGAGGTGATGGCTGGAGCTTCCCAGTCGGGCGTTGAGAGGATGGGAGATATGAAATCACTTCACTTGAAATCCAGGGCTGCAGAGGAGCTATGAAGATGGAAGTCGGCTGTGGAACTGGTTGGCTAGCCATTTTCGGCTGTTGGAGTAGGCGATGTGTATGTAGTGGCCTTTGCTTCCTACAAGCCTGTCGATGAACTCAAATGTTAAGCTCGACTCATGCCATTTACCTTTTCACCATCCTTGCCCTGCTCATTGGCTTTAGCGTGGAGGTTGGCACCCTCTCATTGCAGTGTGGGAAGGCCATCGTTTTAAACCTTTCCGAGGTGTGTAGATGGTCGCCTTGCAGTAAGCCTTCTTGAGCTCACTTAGCTTATCTTTGATGAAGATATGGCGGTTGTGAAGCTTGCTTGTGAGCCGATAGTTGAGGCTGTAGAGTATGTTGCAAGTCAAGAGCTGATGTCTCGCATTGTTGCACTTGGACTACCAGTGCTATACTTTGAGATGCCGTCTCGTCAATGAGCAGGAGGAGATGTTTCTGAGAGAAACCGTATGATGCAGATTGACCTCCAAACAAGAAAACATAGATATGCCTCAACCTTTTCCTAACATGTGTTGGAGATGCTTTGCTTGCATAAGTACAAGGAGAAATACATATGCGCATTGGTAGCACAATTTGTTGTAGTCTTCCTTTCTTTGTAGTATCTTTTCTTCATAGGAGAAGTAAAGAGAAGTCGACTCCGTGGGCAAATTTCAATCCGCAAGGGCTAATCTATTTCTCTATACAAAACAAGCATGATAAAATGAATTAACACACACTAACCTATCTACCTAGCTTTATAACAACCATAGCTCTGATACCATGACAAAGAGATAGGATGTGATTGCCACTAAGCCTAATGCACACAAGATCAATGGAAGAACTAAGGAGGCTTAAAGCACACTAAATAAGACATGAGACGGAGATAGCAAATCTATATCTCTTGCAATGTGCTTGTGTTCTCAACAATACATGATAGGCCTCTTATATAGAGAGTGCCCTTTGAATAGTCAAGCATGTGGGATCCTCTCATCCACATCTCTCCTTGTGGATATCCTCAATCCACATCTCCACATCATGTAGTCCACATCCTAGGGTGGCTACTTTAATACATTCCTATACCATACCTTAGCCTCTAATTATGTGCTCATGGCACCACAACTCTCAACAGATAACTCATAAATCCATGCAAGTCAGCAATCATTCCATGAATATCAAAGGGAAAATCCATGGAAACATACAAAGAGAAAACCTATAATCAGTAAATAATAAATCTATGCAAGTTGGCAATCATTCAATGGATACAAAAGAGGAAATGTTGCAATGTCGACACCTCGAGGTGGTCACTCAAAATTATGTAATGTAGCACATGAGTTGAAGGGGTTTCTTTATTTTGTGGAGTTACATACAAACAACAATCCCACCCATGATATAGAAGCTCCTCCTAGAAACAACCATCACAAATAGCTATTTTTAGCTCATTGATTTTATGATACCCATATGATTTAATCCATTTTGTACATGAAATGATCATATGAATAAAATGTTTATACTATGGAACTAATAACTTATTTATCACCTTATGACCATGATGCTAACTAAATATAGTTCACCTTCATATGTACATGACCATGTATATACCTTTAGGATGGAGGGAGGAAACCTAGGACCCAAACTCTATATGAGGAAAATCCATGGTCACAAGAAAATATAGAGTTTGATAAGGTCTAGCTCTAATGAAACAAAGATAAGCACAAACTTTCTAAAGCTTTAGAATTTTGACACTTTAGCATGATAAATGGATTCATTCATATCTTTTTGATCATTGTGACTACAAAGATGACCATATTTGGAGTCTGATTGACCAAGTTATGGCCCAAATAAAACTTGGCAGGAGGAGCCTCCCAAGAGACCGCAATATCGTGGCCTCATGGGAGGCTCCTCCTCCCATTATTTTTTTCCTTGAAAATGGAAATTTCACAAGAAAAACACATACTTTGACCCATTTCTTCGACCCCTCCATATTCCTTAACCCTTGCAAAAACATAGCCAAACAATTTTAGAAATTGTTGTTTGTACATAAGACAATTGATTACTCACAATATCATGGGCTCCTACAACAATTGTAAAAGTAAGCAATGCATGATACTTTTTCACACAAGAATGTCAAATTTTATGAAAATCTTTGCTCGAACCACCGCCTCACACAAACACAATCGCTCAAATTCTGGTAATCCTCCTAGTTGTTCAAAACACTACATAGCTTGACACATGGCATCTCTGCACGGCTTCGTGTAATGCAATCTCTGGCCTACACCACCTGATCACTTATCATCATGCAACCTTTTATTGCGGCTTTGCCACCTGTCACTAGGCAGGCACCCATGCAGACATTAAAATTGAAGGTTGGCTTGGAGAGGCCACTATGCTAGTTCTTGGCATAATAATTAGATGCAATCTATCATTCTGAACACTACCGCAATGCAGTCTCTGTCCTAACCACCTGTCAGTGTGTAGCCTTTTGCCGCTTCTTTTCTTGTAGCCCATGCAGATCATAGGTTGGCTTGGAGAGATCACCGTGCTGGTTTTTGGCATAATAATGAGATGCAATCTATCATTTTGAGCATCGCCTCAGTGTAGTCTCTAGCCTGACGACCTGTCATCGCCCATAATTCAAGCTTGTCTTAAAGAGACCACCACACTGGTTCTTGGAGTTATAGCTCCATTATCTACTTTTACGTATTACAAGAGGAGGTTTATGATGACTAGCGCGCTGGCAAATAGAAGGAGATCTATGAAAGCCATTGCGCTGGTTCTTGGAGTTATATATTTGTGTACCAAGGAAAACGTATTCCATTGTGCAACCAAGAAAAATGAAATTGATTATATGGCCCTTGAGGGGTCCACTTTAGGGGCAAGGGCCATATCGACATGCCATCTCTGTCCAGTGGGATCTTGGATATTATATATAATGCACGTCGATATGGCCCTTGCCCCTCAAGGGCCTAAAGGGGACCCCTCAAGGGCCATATAGTCAATTGCATTTTTTGAAAGTTTAATCGTATTTTTCTAGATGTATCTCCATGCAACCACAATGGTGGGGTCGTTGGAGTTATTTTAGCACTATTTTGGTCATAAGCCAAGAAAATTGTAGTCCTTCTTTCCTAGTATTTTAGTCCTTGTTGTAGTAAATATAAATGAGGGAAAAAGTACAATTAATCGAGTGAAAATTGAGCAAAAGAGATTACAATGTGCATCTAGGTCTAATAACAGGTTATTTAAAAATTATCAATTTATACCGAGAAAAACTTGAGTAGAGTATCTTATCCAAAAGATTACAGGTAGCGGCCATAACCATTCAAATACAAATATAAAAGTTAACAATAGTGCATACTGAGAGCCTCAAATTGAACAAAAATAGATTACATAAATGCCTTAGAGACCAAAACATTACATCCAGTGAGCCAAAAGATTGTTGAGAGCTCAATAGATTACATCAAGCCATTGCTGAGAGCATCGTCTGAGCAAGAGGAAATTTGTACAACTCAGTTTTTTGCCATTCTAGCTTGTTGCATTAAAAAATTTTAGGGAGCCAAAGGAGGATATGATGGAGAGGCCGAAGACCATACGCATTGCCAGGACTCAAATTACATTCCCCCCAGCAAGTCGAGAGTACTCTTGTCTGAAAATACTGAGGCCTTTGTTGACATCTAGGGGGAACCCATACAACACTGTAGCCATAAAGAGGCCCTCTGTGAGCATGTCATCTAAGGTGATGACATTCAGATGTGTGGGGGATCGCCTATGGGAATGAAGGGTCTCCACTAGTGCTAGCATTTCTACTCCAAGTGAGTGCAACGCAATCACCTTATATGAGAAGGCAGATATTATTGGGATCACAGAGCATCGAGAGGAGGTGGTAGTAGGCATGCTAAAGATGAGTGGGTGAGCAGCAGATGAGCAGGGGAGCAGATGTAATGATGAGAGTTGGAGGAGGGAGCATGGAGCAAACTAGAGCAGAGGCAGAAAAGAGCTAGAGGGGTGTGGAGCAAAGTACCAGAGCGTGTGGAGCAAAGTAGCAAAGCGGGGGTGGATTAGAGCAACGTAGTAAAATGCGGTGGTAGGAGCCTGAGGTTCCATCCATATTAATTGCAAGCCACCACGGTGGAATCCCCCAGACGGGCCGGTACTCATGAAGAAGACGCCATGTGGTGCCACTCCAGTGGTAATTAGTTGCCAGCCCAGTGGAATCTTAGCCATGACAAATGTGGTTGATAAGAGCCACCACCACCGGGAAGTAATTCCCACAAAGGTAAATCATGAAGCTCTAATCACTCATTATCATGTCTAATCACTCATTACCATGTCTAATAACTCATTACCATGCACTCTAGTTCTGTACTGAACATGTGAGCCTAACGACTAGTAATTTTTACTGCACTCGTAGTATTCATGCATGCTAAAGTATGGTGGTGGCTGAGCGATGGCATGTTGGAATCGTAGCAACGATAGACATGGCTGATGATAGCCAACACCATTGAGCAGTAATTCCCATAAAAGTAAATCATGAAGCCTAATCGCCTCTAATCCCTCATTACCATGCACTCTAGTACTCTCCTGAGCATACAAGCCCAGTGACTGGTAATTTATTGCACTCATAGTAATCATGCGTGCAAGCCCGTTAGTGGTAACTGGAAGCTGAGTAATTGCGGGCCACTGTGGTGGCTAGTAATTAACTGCCAACCGTCTTAGCCGCCACCACAGATGTGGCTAGGAATCTTAGATGCCACCACCTCTAATCATTCATTACCATGCAAGTCAGTACTGTCACCTTGAATTATTCAAAATTCAGGCCAACCACCACGGTGGCTCTCACCTTGATAGTAGCCAGGCTACAACCACCGCGCTGGCTCTTACCTTGATAGCGGGCTACTTAATCATTTTGTCTTCTATCCCTCTCAAAAATTTTGTTCTCCCTTGCAATCTCAAGCCTCCACTATTCCATTTCCTTCACTGCTTCATCTTTTATCCCTCTTGACCATTTCTTTCTCCCTTGCAATCGGACTGTAAACTCAAACCTCCACTATTCCATTTCCTTCACTGTTTCATATTCTATCCCTCTCGACCATTTCTATCTCCCTTGCACTCTTCCTAGAACTTCTATCCCGGACCCTACACAGTTCGCGAGCTCCTCACAAAATCTTTTCTCCCCCTCTGCAACACAGTGCGAGAGCCGCACTCCTCCCTTGATCTTAAAATTGTGACATATGGGAGCTCCTCTCTCAACCTTCAAAAGCCCAATTTGGATGCTCTCTAAAACTTCACCAGGTTGGTACATGAGATGAACATGAAGGAGGGGCAACTAGTCTATCAAGGTCGTAATATTACCATCAATGAAAGCATGATAGAAAATGCTCTAGGAATTTCTGGAGGCAGCTTGCAAGAACACTTTTTTGAGAAGCAGTGGAAGAGACAGGATATTCTAGGTGTATACCCAAACATTGAGATTAGTAAAGATGGTGGAGTCAAGATTTTGAGCTTGCAAACAGACCTCCAAGATGTGCTGAAGAAGACCATTCACTTCTTTACTGATACGAGAGGAATTTGCAAGTTCTGGCACATTCAAGAAGCAATAGAGCAATTGAAAGGACATGATGTATCTTTCTCAAGGGTGATCTCCAAGAGTGTGTTAACCAACCTGAAGAATTGCATGGATGGTAAATCCCAATTGTCATCTCAGTCCACAAGAGTTGCAATGCACTTGATGGCATCTACCCTCAAAGGGATTTTTGAGCAATACGATAAGCAGATGTCTCAGAAGGTGACTTTTTTACAAGAGAAAGCCACCGATGTAGCAAAGGAGGTAGCGAAACTTGAGAAAAGACTTAGGGAAGGTGCAGAAGCCAAGGTAGCGGAGGCACAAGCAAGGGCCTTGCAAGCACAATAGCAAGCTGAGGCTGCTACAAAATTGGTCAACATGGAAAGGCATAGAAGAGAAGAAGCAGAGAAGCGCATGAAGGAGCTCCGAGATAGGCTTGAAGAAGTGAGAAATGATGGGGACATGGTGACAAGGTGCTAGAAAAGATGCAAAAGGATCTTGAAGATCAGAGAGCCAAAAAGGAGGGTCTTTACAAATGGCTCTGCAACATGCAAAACACATTGAACATTGAAAAAGACCAGATGATGGAGGAGCTGAAAAGGGAGAATGTAGAAACCAGAAAGGTAAGGATGGTGGGGCAAAGAGCAGCCCGGGTGGAGAAGACAACAAGGTAGATCCTAAGGCCAAGAAGGATGCAAAGAGCAGCTTCGATGGAGCAAGTTCTAGCCAGCACAGTCGAGCAAGTTCTAGCCACCACGGTGGAGCGAATTCCAGCCACCATTGTGGAGCAATTCGCAGCAGCCACCACGGTGGTGAGGGTCGTTTTTTCGAAACATTGTTGGAAGTCCAAAGAGCAAGCTATAAGACCCTGGAAGAAGATCATGATAGATGTTTGCACGAGCTTGCCGTGGCTTTTGACAGTTATGAAAAGTAGTCTATCATCTTGAGAGATTTCCAGACTAGAATGGAAGTCTTGGAAATGGCCCATGAAGATGTTTTTTAGCAATTTATGCAGCTTCAATAGAGAAAATAAGCATGCCCAACGATGCAAACTGTAATTGATGGACATAAAACTCTTTATGGGACTTCAAGTGAATAATATTAAGGTGTATGAAAAGTATCGCAACCATACAACAAAAGCACATGTGATAGGAGCAAGCAGATGTTATTCTTTGATACTCATGTATCAGACACGATGGAAAACAAGAAAGTATGAATGCCCAATGATGCAAATGGACAAATATGCATGCCCAACAATGTAAATGGTATGTAATAGGAAGGATACTTTACATGGGACTTAAGGTAAATAGTACATTTAAGGCATGTGCAAAGTATCATACCCATTCAACGAAGGAACATGTGATAGGAGCATGCCGATGTGTATTTTTTGATACTCATGTATGAGACGTGGTGGAAAACAAGAAAATATGCATGTCCAACCGTGCAAATAATACCAAATGGGCATGTTCCTCTACATAGGATTTCAATTAAATAAGATTAAGGCATGTGCAAAGTATCATACCCATCAACATGTGCAAAGTATCATACCCATTGAAAAAAGGCACATACGACATATGATGGGAGCACGTCGATGCATATTTTTTTATACTCAGGTATGAGACGGGGTGGAAAACAAAAGAATAACCATGACCGATGATGCAAACATGTATGATGGGTATCATACTCTACATAGGACTTAAAGTAAAAAAGTCTAAGGCATGTGCAAAGTGTCGTACACATCCAACAAAGACAGATGTAATAGGAGCACACCAATGCATAGTTTTTGATACTCGGGTATGAGACTGGTGGAAAATAAGAAAATATGCATGCCCAAGGATGCAAATGGTGTTTGTTGGATATGATAATTTTCATAGTAGTTAAATTGAATAAGGTTAAGTCATGTGCAAAGTATTGTATCCATCTGACAAAGGCACATGCAATATGAGCACGCGGATGCATATTTTTTGATACTCGCGGTGAAAAATAAGAAAATAAGCATGCCTAACAATGCAAATGGTATTCGATGGGCATGATACTTTGCACAAAACTTCCATTAAATAAGATTAAGATTTGTGTCAAGAATTTTATCCATCCAACGAAGGAACACACAATAGGAGCACACCGATGCATATTTTTTGATACAAATATGTGTGCAAAGTATCGTACTGTTACCGCCCCAAAAAAATCCATTGTAAATGTAATAAGTAGAAGTGAATATGTGTGTGTGGCATTAATGGAATATAAAATGGAGTAGCAATGTGAAGTGAGTGGGAGAGAAGTAAGGAGTCTCACTTGCAACTTTCTCACATACACAATGGGGGAATACACACAAAGGTGGAGGCTGAAAACAGTTTTCCGCTTCTTAGTTGTGAAAGCCAAAAGAACTCTCTCTTAGTACAAAAGGAATAGGTGAACCCTATATGTGGGTCTCAAACCAAACTCAACTAACCTAGGTGGCATACTAACTGAGCCACTAACTAGAGTACATAAAGATAGCCATCATCCAGCTATTATTCACAGGCAGTGTACCAACCACATCTGTAGCTAACAAGTTGGTGACATAAATGCACAACGGTCACCCTGGCATATCACGAGTGGAGCTCGATATCTCAACACTCCCCCTCGAGCTCAATCCCAATTCCTGCACACCAAGCAGGTCTCTGAACTTGGGCAGCTTCTCTGTGCCCAATGCCTTCGTGAATATGTCAGCTACCTGATCCTCTATGTTGACATAAACTAGATCAATAAAACCTACTAGAACCTTCTCCCACACATAGTGATAATGCACCTCAATGTGCTTTGTTCTAGCATGATAGATTGGGTTATTTGCCAAGTGTATATTGCTAATGGTTTGACAATAAAAGACAACTGGCCCATCTGTAGACTGATACATATCATAAAGTAGCTTATGCAACCAAGCTACCTCACATGCAGCCATTGTTGCACCCTTGTAGTCAGCCTCTATGCTCGACAAGGCAAGTGTAGGCTGTTTCTTGCTACTCCAAGTGAATGCAGCACTCCTAAAAGAGAACACATATCCACTGGTAGATCGTCTATCAGAAATACTACCAGCCCAATCAGCATCAGTGTATGCATGCAACTGTATCTGAACCCCAGTCTCATAAAATAGTCCATACTGCAATGTGGACTTCACATACCTCAGTATGTGTCTAGCCGCATCCAAATGCGGGTTCCTTAGAGCCTGCATAAACTGACTTACCAACCCAACAGCATAGCTCAAATCTGGCATGGTAATAGTCATATAAATCAAACTTCCTACTATGCGTCTGTACATAATAGGGTCTTCCAGAAGCTCACTTGCATCTGCGCTCAACTTCACATTTTGCTCCAAAGGAACTGTAATAGGCTTACAACCTGTTATCCCATATTTGGACAGCATGTCCAATCCATACTGCCTCTGCAAGAGCCATATCCCACTTGTGAATCTAATCACCTCAATGACCAAGAAGTAACGCAGCTCTCCCAAGTCCTTCATCTCAAACTTTTGCTTCAATAGCATTTTCACATGAAGGATATCTGCATCACTATCACCTGTGATGATCAAATCATCAACATAAATGACAAGCAGCATAATGCCTTTCTCTGTTTTTCTCACATAAAGTGAGAAATGTGCCTTGGAAATCTGAAAGCCAATAGTGACAAGATATTGTCCTATCTTGTCAGACCATGCTCTGGGTGCTTGCTTCAAGCCATACAAGGCTTTCTTCAACCTGCAAACAAACTCAGGACGAACATCATGCACATAACTTAGTTGCTGCTCCATATAGACCTCTTCTTGCAAATCACCATGCAAGAAGGCATTCTTTACATCCATCTGGTGTAAAGACCATCCCTTTGATGTAGCCATAGCAATGACTACTCTTATGGTTGCCATCCTTGCAACCGGATTGAATGTTTCTTCATAATCAATGCCATTTGTCTGTGCATACCCCTTGACAACTAATCTTGCCTTGTATCTACTCACAGAATCATCTGCATTGTGCTTCACCATATAAACCCACTTGCAGCCAATTGCATACATGTCTATAGGCAAAGGCACCAATTCCCATGTAGCATTTGCTTCCAAGGCATCCATTTCTTCATCCATGGCTTTCTCCCATTTTTCTTTTCCCATGGCTTGCTCAAAAGAAGTGGGTTCTGGTTCATGTATCACTTT
The DNA here is from genome assembly GCF_047967505.1 of Dipteris shenzhenensis. Taxonomy (NCBI): domain Eukaryota; kingdom Viridiplantae; phylum Streptophyta; class Polypodiopsida; order Gleicheniales; family Dipteridaceae; genus Dipteris; species Dipteris shenzhenensis. Next base: position 42,769,888 of record NC_141597.1, read on the forward strand.
GACCATATAGGCATAGTGAATGGCTATAAATCCATCATATTTCAGCCTATCCATAGGATACCTAGCTCTGATAGACCTGTGCAAAATAGGCTGACTACCAAGTGCTCTCAAAACATCCCTTGTCTTCCTTACTCCAGGTGTAACAATAGAAGGAATACCCAACTCATCATCAAGGCTCTGTTCAAAGCCACTGGATTCACCATCCACATAAGAGTGACCTGCATTCACATCAAACATGGGCTGATCTACTTTCTCTTTTCCTTTTTGTGATACTTGCATACCACTGTCTGCATTGCTTTGAGGAGATCCTCTTAATCTCAATCTGCCTATCCATGGTGAAGTATGTGAACCACTGCTAGAGGACACTACAGATCCACTAATATTTTGTGATTGCTGCTATGAATTCTGTGCATCATTAACATTTTGTGCATCTAGATCATCGATCACATTTATTGGTTTATACCAGTTGCTCATCTCATAAAAAACATCTCTGCTTACTATAAACTTACGAGTAGAAGGGTTTTAGAATCTATACCCTTTTTGTTGTAGAGAATAACCAATAAAGATGCACTTCTCAGCTTTTCGATCCAACTTGGATCTCAACTCATTTGGGACATGAACATAGGCAATGCAACCAAAAACTTTCAAATGAGAAATATTTGGTTTCCTATCAGTATACCTCTCCTCTGGCATCATGCCATGTATTGCTACAATGGGAGTCCTATTCATTAAGTAGACTACTGTAGCAACTGCTTCAGCCCAATAATAATATGGCAGTCTTTTTCGTTGAGCATGGCACGAGATACCTCTCCAATATGTTGTTTTTCCTTTCTGCAAGTCCATTTTGCTATGGGGTATGACTGCATGAATATTGCTGCTTTATGCCATGCTCCTACAGGAACCTTGCAAACTCATTTGAGAGGTACTCTCCCCCTCCATCTAACCTTAGGCATTTTATTTTTTCCATCTAACCTTAGGCATTTTATTTGCAGGCCTGTTTCTTTCTCAACCATAGCTTTAAAAGCTTTGAAATGCCCAAACACTTCACTTTTCTTTTTCATAAAATACACCCAAACTTTTTTGCTGTAGTCATCAATAAAAGTGAAAAAATAATGATAGCCTCCAATAGATGCAGCTTTAGTGGTCCACACATCAGAGTGGATTAATTCCAATGGCCTCTTACTCTCTTGAACATGTCTAGGAAATGGTTTCCTTGCCTGTTTTCCAAATTGACAAGCTTCACATACCTTATGCATTTCTGCAACCTTGAACTTAGGCAATCCTGCAACAATATTTTGGCCCTTTATTAATTTAAGTCACTGTACATTAACATGACCAATGCATTTATGCCAGATATCAATATCTGCAACTACACTGGTCCCATCTGCAAACATTGTTGTGCTCAATTCAGGCATGTCTACATCCAATGTAAACATCCTGCCCTTCTTCTTCCCTTTTGCTATCAAGTGACCTTTATTTTTCATATCCTCAACAAAGCATCCATGAGGATTAAATCTGACCTGCAAGCCCTGCTCAACCGTTTGACCAACAGAAACCAGGTTCTTGGTGATATTCGGGACATGAAATACATCAGATAGGTATTTCTTTTTCCCATCCTACATAGACAAAGGAATTTTACCAATCTGCACAATAGGATGTGCGATATCTCCACAAGTCTCCACAAGTCGTAGTCTTTCCATTTTCCTTGCATCTGGCATCCATTCTGCATGACCTGTCATGTGGTTTGACGCACCTGAGTCAACACTTGAGTCAACATACCACACATCATTGCTTTCTTCTGCACTTGTCACAGAATTGGTCATGTGCTGCATCATAAACAAATGCTCATTTTTATCATCACCATGTCTACTAAAGGATGCATAATTGCCTTGTTGCAATTTTCCAATCATGATGTCATTTTGCTTTTTATAGCAGTCTTTAACCATATGACCCATTTTGCCATAGTAGTAGCATTCAACATTGCTATTTGCATTTTGGTCTCTCTGCCATCCACCACGACCTCTTTGGCTCCTCCTGCCTCTAAAGTTACCATGTCCTCCTCCATAGGACTGGTTTTCTTGAATTTACTGCATATTCTGATTTTTGCCACGGCCTCTAGATCAGCCTGCTCTACCTCTTCCAGCATTTGAGTAGAAGACAGTTTCTTTTGAAGTTCCTCCTGAAGAAGATGCACCACCATTTCTCTGCTCTTCAAAAATTAGAAGAGCAATCAACTCCTCATAATCAGGAAAATTCTCACGAATGGCAATGGATGTACGGGATTGTGCATAATCCTTTCCTAGACCATTAAGGTCACATAAACTAAATCATCATCTTCCACTGGCAACCCAATAGAAGCAAGTGCATCTACAGTCTTCTTCACGTTCATGTGGTAGTCATTGATGCTCATATTTTCTCTCTGCACATTATGCAACTCTTGCTTGAGCTGCATTTTCTTGGCTTGTGTAATTGTGCTATATATTTTTGTCAAAGTATCCCATGCCTCCTTCGGCATGCTTGCATCTTGAATATGCACAATGATAGAATATGAAATACTGATAGACAGCCAGTACATAACTTTTCTTGCTCTCTCATGCTAGCCTTTAAATGCCTGCAACTCCTATTGATTGGGAACATTAGGAATAATTGGTTCTTGTTCAGCTCCAGTAATGAACTCCCAATAGCCTTTTCCCTTAAGGAAATTTGTTATTCTAAACTTCCATGCTTGGAAGTTATTCTTGTCAAGCTTTTTAGTGACTATCTATGAAAGAGAATCAGACGCCATTATAGAACACTGCAAAAATATTCTATCACTGCAAAAAACAAAACTTTTGCCTCACAAGGGCAAATCTGCAAAACTGACGAAAGTGGTATTTGACCACACAGTCACTTCCTAGTGACGATTTTGCATCAACAGGCAATAAGAGTGATTCTGTCACTCCCAATATCTCTGCGCATAGGCATACGATGCACTTCTGTGGCAACTTTTCACCGACCTGCGGAACAATGGTCGCACAGCAAAAAACAAGGCACTTTTCTGAGTGCCTATGGAGAACTTCTGCCACCAAAACGGGCCCTGAAATGGCCTCGAATCAAAAAAATAATGTCACCGAAGGCTTTGCCCTCACCCACAGCATATACTGCCCTCTCGCCACACCGTGAAGGGTGTCCCAATGTGAGACAGTGCACTCTTGCACTTTTCGGCTGTGCTACCTGCAGAGATTTGCTCCCAAACTCGAAAAAGAAAAGCAAAACTGATCCTCTTACCAAGACACCGCGAACTTGGTTTGCTTTCTTGAGCTCCTTACCACGAACCGAGCTTTGATACCATGTGAAGAGAGTGGGAGAGAAGTAAGGAGTCTCACTTGTAGCTTTCTCACATACACAATGGGGGAATACACACAAAGGTGGAGGCTGAAAACAGTTTTCCTCTTCTTAGTTGTGAAAGCCAAAAGAACTCTCTCTTAGTACAAAAGGAATAGGTGAACCCTATATGTGGGTCTCAAACCAAACTCAGCTAACCTAGGTGGCATCCTAACTGAGCCACTAACTAGAGTACATAAAGATAGCTGTCATCCAACTATTATTCATGGGCGGTGTACCAACCGCATCTGCAGCTAACAAGTTGGTGACATAAATGCACAATGGTCACCCTGGCATATCACGAGTGGAGCTCAATATCTCAACAAGCAAGGGCCCAAGGTTGAGGTGGTAGGGCATGTCCATGTGCCACCCTTCCAAGTAAGATGACCCATAGGTGTGTTCTACATAGTGCATGGAACAAATAATATAGTATGGTGAGATGGCATGGAATCTCCATGTGCCACCCCTCCACCTAGGCGGTCCCATGAAACATTAAGTGACATATGGCCAAGGCGAAGGGGACATATTGTATTTAATTGGTAGAGGTGGTAGGACATCTTAGACTTTCTCATCCATGTGGGGTGGTGATGCATAGTCAAGAAATAATATTTATATAAGGAAAAGTAGGATGAGGTGGCAAAGCATCCATGTGCCAACCCTCCACTTGTCCTCCTACACAATATAATATTGAGATGGAGCCATAAGGCCTCTTAGACTAAGGATAAGAGGGGAAGAAATTGTCACATGCCCCACCAAGCCCACATGGGACTAGGTCTCTACCCACACCATGCATGTGGGAGGATGCATTTATGGGGAGAGCCCCCTCCTCTTGGTTATAAAAAGAGGGGGTTGTTGCTTGATGCGACACACTCATTCTTGTATAGCCACCATGCTGTAATATATCCCCATATTTTCGATGACTCTCTCCCCTTTTTATTAATACCATCATGCGTCCTCCTCTTGCTTTGTTCTCCACACTCACCTCTTATTGATGTTCATACCCTTCCCCTTCTCCCTCCTCCTCCTCCTTCCTATTTTCCCTCTACTCATGTTGCCACTCCTACATCATCTTCTCCTCTTTCCATTTTAGTCCTCCCATGTGGCCGCTTCATCCCTCTTCTTCTCTCCCTCTCTTGTTGATGGGCATTGAAGGCCTTTGACGAGCATTGATGAGCTTTTTTTCTCTCCCCTCTCGCACTCCCTCACCTCCCTCTCTCACCTCCTACTCTCTCGTCCCTCTTCCATCTCTGGTGCACCTCCTGCAGTGCCTCTCCCATCGGCCTCGATTCTCCCCCACAATCGTTGCCATGCGGCTCTTCGTTATCTGTGCCTCCATGTTCTCATCCACCTCTGGCGCACCTCCCACAATGCCTCTCCCATCCGCTCTTTGGTTCTTTGCCGTACCACTCTTTGTTCATGCACCGCCGTCAGCCTCCCTCCATCTCGAGCACCCCCCACCCCCTTGCCGTTGCTACTGATGTGGCATTGTGTGATGATAGTTGATAATGTGGTAGCAGACTCGGTGCCAATGTCTACAAGAAGAAGGTTAAGGAAGCTAAGAAGCCCAAAAGCTATTATTATGACTACGCCAAGCAGTTAGGATTTTTTGAATTCCTATGTAATAATATGCATCTGTATGGTTGAAATTTCCGGCTCCAGAATCCTTTTCACCAAATCAACCATTTTTACCACATGTTGAGTTGCATTTTGTGATCTTATTCGGGCATAAAATAAATCATCAGCAAAGGATTATAAGCTTGTTTGGTCCTGCACGCCTCTCCAAAGTGTTGGATTCCCCTCATCTACCAATACTTTCCATTCTTGATTATCGAGAGACTTGGGATGTTCGTGTTTTGGTCCTTGTATGATGTCCATATGGGTGATGCACTTTGACGGTGCCTAGAAGCCCACAACAAAGCAACTGGAGTCGGAGTATCTTAACTTTCTCCCAGCAAGATGGAATTCTGGTATAGCAGTCCTGTGGCTGCCAACACATATAATCAAGCTGAATATTCGGCCCTTATCTTCAGTTTGCAGAAACTAAGGACCATCAAATCACCCAGCTGGAAGTGCGGGGGGATTCTCAGCTGGTGTGCTGACAAGTCAGTGGTGATTGGAAGGTATGAAGCGAGTCCTTGGACCCGCATCATTAGCATAAAATGCAACTCTGCCAAGAATTCTGAGAGATCCAATTACATCATATCCCAAAATCCAAGAATAGTGTGGCTGATATACTTGCTCAAGCCGTCTGCGAGTTCCAAGGAGATACCATTTCCAAAGGAGTTTCGTGCCAACACAATTCAAGGTAATTTATGAAGCTTGGACCTACCCCCATGGAGGTGAACTGCCCGCATGCGAGTCATATATTGTTATTATTGTGGGGAATGTGGCCATCACCAAACAAAGTGTCCCAACTACATCATTTTGGTCCTCTACCTTAATGCCATCATTCAAAAAGTACTCCATCGACTTGTCCAGAAGAAGAAGTTGCAATGCCAGACCGCACGCTGCTAGAAGAAATCTCTTGGAGATTGCAAGAGTTAGAGGAAGCTAAAGGCGATGTGCAGGCCTTGCATCTTCTTACCCTGATAATGGCCCTCCTCTTTGCTCTCATGAGCAACTTGATGCAGTGACAAGCCCCTAGTCTCCCACAATAATGGCCCAACCATGAAGGTTGTTTATGAGGTTTTCTTTGATGTTGATTCTTCTTGCACCGCATTCCGCTCATTTCTTGAATGTCCATTTCTGACTTATATATGTTTTCTAGAAGTTTCATCTCCTGAATTTTATTTCAAAATACCACTCTCAATTGTTAGTAGTTAGTCAACCATTTTTCTTCCCTCTCCACCTCCCCACAATTTCCTTTTCTTTCTATTTTCCTCAATAGTAGACATCCTGGTGTTCTCTGGCCAGATGGGCGAGAACCCAAAAGAATGCATAGTTGCATTCAAATGCCGATGTGTGTCCCTTAATTTTCTAACAAAAGATCATTGGTTGTTGGTATTACCCACATTCTTGGAATGATTGGCTCAGGTATGCTATGATAAGCAGATAGAGGTGGTTCATTAGAGTTGACTCCAGCAATGATCAAATTTTTTGGCAAGGATGAAGAGCAAAAAAATGTGCAGTTGTAGTGGCAAATTTGAAGCAGTTAGAAGGAGAGACAGTGCATTGGTATGTGGACCAAGCGGCTGTACTTCTTGATCGCTTGATTGCCATGCAAGAAGACAATTTTGGATTCCAAATCGGGATGACTCAACATGTGTTGCATTACTTGATTGCCGAGGCTGAAGATGGTTTTTTTCTCAAGATTAAGTGGAAGGATCCGGATACCATGGAGTGGGCACAAGAGATCGCTCACACATTTGACAAAGTTCAGTCGGACCCTACTTCCAAGAAAGACTTTGCTCCACCCCAATCTTCTAGAGCCTCACAGCATCCTCCAGGGACATTTCCTCAGCCTCTTCCACTAGGAGTGTATCCATAGCCTCCTCTTGGGATGTATGCACCTCCCCTGCTAGGGGCATATCCTCACCCTCCACCTAGGGTGTCTCCCCAACCTCATGCACAGGCTCCCCTCCTTCCTACACCTTCTGCCCCGCCAATAGAAGAGCCTGGTGTCAATGATCTCACTAAGGCACTTAATGACTTATGAATTGAGATGGTGGGAATCAGGAAGCAAGCCAACTGCGTTCTAAGGGGTCCCAACATTGTGTGCTTCGATTGTCATCAAAAGGGTCACTACTGCACCTAATGTTCGAACACTCTGCGTGTAAACCTACTAGCCTGTGAATCTGATGTAGGAGAGTCCAATGTGGAAGTCCTCGATCTTAGAAAGAGAAGTAGAGAAGTTGCAGGACCTTCTTCCGACCGAGGACCCAGCCGACCAAGGAAGAAGGTATCCTTTTCAGAGACTCCAGATGTTGAGATGGCAAGTCCCCCTGCAAAGAAGAGCAAAGTTCCCAGATCCTGTAGAACCATTAGGGAAATTTGGAGCTCATTTTAGGGCCCTCTTGTGAAGATAGTGGGAGAGAGGGAAGGAGTCTCACTTGAGGCTTTCTCACAAGCACAATGGGGGAATACACACAAAGGTGGAGGCTGAAAACAATTTTCCTCTTCTTAGTTGTGAAAGCCAAAAGAACTCTAGTACAAAGAAATAGAAGAACCCTATATGTGGGTCTCAAACCAAACTCAACTAACTAAGGTGGCATACTAACTGAGCCACAAACTAGTGTAGATAAGGATAGCTGTCATCCAGCTAATATTCGTGGGCAGTGTACCAACCGCATCTGTAGCTAACAAGTCAGTGACATAAATGCACAATGGTCACCCTGGCATATCGCGAGTGGAGCTCGATATCTCAACACTCCCCCTCGAGCTCAATCCCAATTCCTGCACACCAAGTAGGTCTTTGAACTTGCGCAGCTTCTCTGCGCCCAATGCCTTCGTGAATATGTCAGCTACCTGATCCTCTGTGCTGACATAAACTAGATCAATAAGACCTAGTAAAACCTTCTCCCGCACATAGTGATAATGCACCTCAATGTGCTTTGTTCTAGCATGATAGACTGGGTTATTTGCCAAGTGTATACTGCTCATGTTGTCACAATAAATGACAACTGGCCCATCTGTAGACTGATGCATATCATAGAGTAGCTTATGCAACCAAGCTACCTCACATGCAGCCATTGCTGCACCCCTGTACTCAGCCTCTGTGCTCGACAAGGCAACTATAGGCTGTTTCTTGCTGCTCCAAGTGACTGCAGCACTCCCAAAAGAGAACACATATCCACTGGTAGATCGTCTATCAGAAATACTACCAGCCCAATCAGCATCAGTGTATGCATGCAACTGTATCTGAACCCCAGTCTCATAAAATAGTCCATACTGCAATGTGGACTTCACATACCTCAGTATGTGTCTAGCCGCATCCAAATGCGGGTTCCTTAGAGCCTGCATAAACTGACTTACCAACCCAACAGCATAGCTCAAATCTGGCATGGTAATAGTCATATAAATCAAACTTCCTACTATGCGTCTGTACATAATAGGGTCTTCCAGAAGCTCACTTGCATCTGCGCTCAACTTCACATTTTGCTCCAAAGGAACTGTAATAGGCTTACAACCTGTTATCCCATATTTGGACAGCATGTCCAATCCATACTGCCTCTGCAAGAGCTGTATCCCACTTGGTGATCTAATCACCTCAATGCCCAAGAAATAACGCAACTCTCCCAAATCCTTCATCTCAAACTTCTACTTCAATAGCATTTTCACATGAAGGATGTCTTCATCACTACCACCTGTGATGATCAAATCATCAACATAAATGACAAGCAGCATAATACCTTTCTCTGTTTTTCTCACATAGAGTGAGAAATCTGCCTTGGAAATCTGAAAGCCAATAGTAACAAGATACTGTCCTATCTTGTCAGACCATGCTCTAGGTGCTTGCTTCAAGCCATACAAGGCTTTCTTCAACCTGCAAACAAACTCAGGATGAACAGCATGCACATAACCTGGTGGCTGCTCCATATAGACCTCTTCTTGCAAATCACCATGCAAGAAGGCATTCTTTACATCCATCTGATGTAAAGACCATCCCTTTGATGCAGCCATAGCAATGACTGCTCTTACAGTCGCCATCCTTGCAACTGGACTGAATGTTTCGTCATAATCAATGCCATATGTCTGTGCATACCCCTTGACAACTAATCTTGCCTTGTATCTGTTCACAGAACCATCTGCATTGTGCTTCACCTTATAAACCCATTTACAACCAATTGCATTCTTGTCTTTAGGCAAAGGCGCCAATTCCCATGTTGCATTTGCATCCAAGGCATCCATTTCTTCATCCATGGCTTTCTCCCATTTTTCTTTTCCCATGGCTTGCTCAAAAGAAATGGGTTCTGGTTCCTATATCACTTTGACCATATAGGCATAGTGAATGGCTGTAAATCCATCATATTTCAGCCTATCCACAGGATACCTAGCTCTGGTAGACCTCCGCAAAATAGGCTCACTTCCAGGTGCTCTCAAAACATCCCTGGTCTTCCTTACTCCAGGTGTAACAACAAAAGGAATACCCAACTCATCATCAATGCTCTGTTCTGAGCCACTGGATTCACCATCCACATAAGAGTGACCTGCATTCACATCAAACATGGGCTGATCTACCTTCTCTTTTACTTTTCGTGATACCTGCATACCACTATCTGCATTGCTTTGAGGAGATTCTCCTGATCTCAATCTACCTGTCCATGGCGAGTTATGTGAACCACTGCTAGAGGACATTGCAAGTCCACTGATATTTTGTGATTGCTGCTGTGAATTCTGTGCAGCATTACCATTTTGTGCATCTACATCAATCATCACATTTATTGGTTTATACCAGCTGCTCATCTCATCAAAAACAACATCTCTGCTCACTGTAAACTTATGAGTAGAAGGGTTATACCATCTATACCCTTTTTGCTGCAGAGAATAACCAATAAAGATGCACTTCTCAGCTCTTGGACCTCAATTTATCTGGCACATGAACATAGGCAATGCAACCAAAAATTTTCAAATGGTAAATATCTGGTTTCCTACGAGTATACATCTCCTCTGGCGTCATGCCATGTATTGCTGCAGTGGGAGTCCTGTTCATTATGTAAACTGCTGTAGCAACTGCTTCAGCCCAATAAAAATCTGGTAGGTCTTTTTCATTGAGCATGGCACGAGATACCTCTCCAATATGCCTGTTTTTCCTTTCTGCAAGTCCATTTTGCTGTGGAGTATGACTGCATGAATATTGTTGCTTTATGCCATGCTCCTGCAGGAACCTTGCAAATTCATTTGAGAGGTACTCTCCCCCTCCATCTGACCTTAGGCATTTTATCTGCAAGCCTGTTTCTTTTTCAACCATAGCTTTAAAAACTTTGAAGTGCCCAAACACTTCACTTTTCTTTTTCATAAAATACACCCAAACTTTTCTGCTGTAGTCATCAATAAAGGTGACAAAGTAATGACAGCCTCTAATAGATGCAGCTTTAGTAGTCCACACATCAGAGTGGATTAATTCCAATGGCTTCTTACTCTCTTGAACATGCTTAGGAAATGGTTTCCTTGCCTGTTTTCCAAATTGACAGGCTTCACACACCTTATGCATTTCTGCAACCTTGAATTTAGGCAATCCTGCAACAATATTTTGGGCCTGCATTGATTTAAGTCGCTGTACATTAACATGACCAATGCGTTTATGCCAGATATCAATATCTGCAACTACACCGGTCCCATGTGCAAACATTGCTGCACTCAATTCAGGCATGTCCACATCCAGTGTAAACATCCTGCCCTTCTTCTTTCCTTTTGCTATCAAGCGACCATTATTTTTCATATCCTCAACAAAGCATCCATGAGGATTGAATCTGACCTGCAAGCCCTACTCAACCATTTGACCAACAGAAACCAGGTTCTTGGTGATGTTTGGGACATGAAATACATCAAAAAAGTATTTCTTTTTCCCATCCTGCATAGACAAAGGAATTTTTTCCAATCTGCACAATAGGATGTGCAGTATCATCACCAGTCTCCACAAATCCTGGTTTTTCCATTTTCCTTGCATCCTGCATCCATTCAGCATGACCTGTCATGTGGTTTGACGCACCTAAGTCAACATACCACACATCATTGCTTTCTTCTGCACTTGTCACAGAATTTGTCATATGCTGTACCATAAACAAATGCTCATTTCTGTCATCACCCTGTCTACTAGAGGATGCATAATTGCCTTGCTGCAATTTTCCATTCATAATGTCATTCTGCTTTTTGTAGCAGTCTTTAGCCATATGCCCCATTTTACCACAGTAGTAGCATTCAACATTGCTGTTTGCATTTTGGCCTCTCTGCCATCCACCACGACCTCTTTGGCTCCCCCTGCCTCTAGAGTTACCACGTCCTCCTACATAGGACTGGTTTTCTTAAGTTTGCTGCATATTCTGATTTCTACCACGGCCTCCAGATCGGCCTCCTCTACCTCTGCCTCTACCCCTTCCAGCATTTGAGTAGAAGATAGTTTCTTTTGAAGTTCCTCCTGAAGAAGATGCACCACCATTTCTCTACTCTTCAGAAATTAGAAGAGCAATCAACTCCTCAAAATCAGGAAATTTTTCACGAACGGCAATGGATGTCCGGAACTGTGCATAATCCTTTCCTAGACCATTCAAGGTCACAGAAACTAAATCGTCATCATCCACTGGTGACCCAATGGAAGCAAGTGCATCCACAATTTTCTTCACTTTCATGTGGTAGTCATTGATGCTCATATTTTCTCTCTGCACATTGTGCAGCTCTTGCTTGAGCTGCATTTTCTTGGCCTGCGTATTTGTGCTGTACATTTTAGCCAAAGTATCCCATGCCACCTTTGGCGTACTTGCATCCTGAATATGCACAATCATTGAATCTGAAATACTGATAGACAGCCAGTACATAACTTTTTTGGCTCTCTCATGCCATCCTTTAAATGCCTGCATTTCCTGTTGATTGGGAACATTAGGAAGAACTGGTTCTTCTTCATTTCCTGTAATGAACTCCCAGTAGCCTTTTCCCATAAGGAAATTCGTCATTCTAAACTTCCATGCTTGGAAGTTGTTCTTATCAAGCTTTTCAGTGACAATCTGTGAAAGAGAATCAGACGCCATTACAGAACACTGCAAAATATTCTGTCACTGCAAAAAACACAGCTTCTGCCTCACAAGGGCAAATCTACAAACCTGAGGAAAGTGGTTTTTGACCACACAGTCACTTCCTAGTGACGATTTTGCATCAACAGGCAATAAGGATGATTCTGCAACTCCCAATATCTCTGCGCACAGGCATACGATGCAATTTCTGCGGCAACTTTTCACCGACCTGCAGAACAGTGGTCGCACAGCAAAAACAGGGCCTTTTTCTGAGTGCCTGCAGAGAACTTCCGCCTCCAAAATGGGCCCCGAAATGACCTTGAATCAGAAAAATAAAGTCACCAAGGGCTTGACCCTTTCCCGCAGCATATAATGCCCTCTCGCCACACCGCGAAGGGCGTCTCAATCTGAGACAGTGCACTCTTGCACTTCTGGCTGTGCTACCTGCAGAGATTTGCTCCCAAACTCGAAACAGGAAAGCAACACTGGTCCTCTTACCAAGACACTGCGAACTTGGTTTGCTTTCTTGAGCTCCTTACCACGAACAAGGCTCTGATACCATGTGAAGATAGTGGGAGAGAGGGAAGGAGTCTCACTTGAGGCTTTCTCACAAGCACAATGGGGGAATACACACAAAGGTGGAGGCTGAAAACAGTTTTCCTCTTCTTAGTTGTGAAAGCCAAAAGAACTCTAGTACAAAGAAATAGAAGAACCCTATAGGTGGGTCTCAAACCAAACTCAACTAACTAAGGTGGCATACTAACTGAGCCACGAACTAGTGTAGATAAGGATAGCTGTCATCCAGCTATTATTCGTGGGCGGTGTACCAACCGCATTTGTAGCTAACAAGTCGGTGACATAAATGCACAACGGTCACCCTGGCATATCGCAAGTGGAGCTCGATATCTCAACACCTCTAAGGACTTCCCATGAGAATATTCTCTCGAAAAATGGGGGCATGGATAATATTTTGCAGATTAGATCAAAACTTGTTGGACTTTGTATTTTTAGAACCTACTCTTTGAGGGCTTTCCAATGATATATACCATGATGGGGTTTGGACATGGGAATGGAAAGATATAGGGAAGATTCCTTTCTTCTAGGAATTTAGAACCTACTCTTTGAGGGCTTTCCAATGATATATACCATGATGGGGTTTGGACATGGGAATGGAAAGATATAGGGAAGATTCATTTTTGCTAGGAATCTTCCTATGTTAAGAAAGGAAGATTCCTAGAAGAAAGGAATATTCTTGTATAAGAAAGGAATCTTCCCTATATCTTTCCATTCCCATGTCCAACCCCATCATGGTATATATAATTGGAAAGCCCTCAAAGAGTAGGTTCTAGAAATTCCAAGTCCAGCAAGTTTTGAGCTAATCTGCAAAAAATTATCCATGCCCCCCTTTTTTGAGAGAATATTCTCAAGGGAAGTCCTTAGAGGGCCCCAAAATGAGCTCCAAATTTCCCTAATGTAAGTGGTCTCCGTCTGATTTCCCCATTGGATCAAGGCAAGAAGACTACTCTACTCGGTGGTTCAAGACATAGCCAATGGGTCTTTGAATATCACACTCCCACAACTCATAGTGAATTGCAGCAAGGGTTTTCTACAAGGAGGTCCAAGAGGAAGGAAAAGGTGTGGGAGATTTTGTCTATTTCAAAAGATATCGATCAACACCCACACACTGTGGATGTCATTGTAGATAATATTTGCATCAAGAATGTGTGTGTTGATGGTGGTGTCACATGCAACATCATGGTGCCCCGCATCATGAAAAAGTTAAATCTAAAATGCACTAGGCACTCCTCTACTTGGATCAAGGTAGTAGATGGAAGATGACTTGCTACTACCATAGGGGTCATTGAGGATTTGCCCATCACAGTTAATGGGATGACCACCACCATCAATTTCTATGTGGTCAACATAGAAGATATGGGAAGAAGTTATCCACCCATACTTGGGTGACCATGGCTCAGGAAGAGTGATGTAGTCAGCCTACTAGAAGACCAGACACATGTCTTTTGGCACTTTAAAGGAGAAGATCTTGGTCCAGCCTAGTGTGGCAGAACGAGAAGAAGAAGAAGAGATGGGAAGTGACACTACCTCATCCACAATATCTGAGTCTCTTGAATATTCAGACGGGGGGGAGAGGTCTCCAAAGAAGAAATATATATGATGGAAGTGTCTCCTACTCCACTGCCAACAGAGAAGGTAACTGCCACACCTCAATAGCTAGAGTCTATGCTTTCTTCTGATCTTGCTCCCAGTGAAAAGGATGAATTCATAAAAATGTTTAAAGATTTTCCTAACCTCTTTGCCACATGTTACCATCATTTGTGCCATGTGACTACCATAGAACATAAGATAGATAAAGCTAGATGCTAAGCCTGTGGCACAGAAGTTCCAAAAGTTAGGCCTAATTCAAACTGATGCGCTACACATAGAGGTGCAGAAGCTGGATTCATTGTTCTAGTCACCAACACCGAATGGGTTTCACCCGTGGTTGTCACTCCCAAGAAGAAGAACACGTGGTGGGTTTGCATTGACTACAAGAAGCTCAACGCGGCCACGAAAAGACATCATCATCATTTGCCATTTCAGGACATCATTCTAGAGAAGATGAGCAGGCCATGAGATGTACACTTTTTGTGATGGCTATTCAAGCTTTTATCAAATCAAAATTGTAGAAGAAGGTGTGTGCAAGACTATGTTTGCCACACCATGGGGCACTTTTTCTTTCAAAGTGATGCCGTTTGGTCTTACCAATGCTCCAGCTACATTCCAACGGTTCATGCAGATGGTCTTCGCCCCTTATTTGGGGACTTTCTTGGAAGTGTTTTTAGATGATTTTTGCATAATTTCTACACGAAGTGAGCACATCATGAAGGTTCGCATGGCTTTCAAAGGATTAATGAAGCATATGGCAGCCTCAACCCCAAGAAATGCACTATTGGGGCCACTCAAGGAAGACTGCTGGGGTACATAGTCTCAGCAGATGGCATTAGGCTTGATCCAGATAAGGTTGATGCAATTATTAAGCTCTCTCCACCCACCACAAGGCATTAGATGCATACCTTTGTGTACTTGGTCGCATATTACTGGTGCTTCATTGACCAGTATGTTGCTTTGACTAGACCCATGACTATATTGTTAAAAGATGGTGTTATTTTTTCATGGAGTGAAGAATGTGACCAAAGGTTTGTCGAAATCAAGGAGGCTCTTGCATCTGAGCCTATCCTCCACAACCCCGATTGGTCCAAAATATTTTCTATCAACCCAGGGTTTGGAGAGCACACTTTGGCAGGGATTCTTCTCCAACAAGGGGAAGACCAATTCATGTATCCCATTCGATTTGCTTCATGACAAATGCTTGAAACAGAGCAGCGCTATTTTCATGCCGACAAGCATGCTCTATCCTTGATGTTTTGCATTGAAAAATTTAAGCATTGTGTGGCTTCTAGAGCTTTTGTCATTATTTTAAGCAATGGTCTTGCAAAGCAGGTTTTGCAGTCGCCTGATCCCCTTGGCCAATTGGCTAAGTGGTCCTTCAAGAGTATAATTTTACCTTCAAAATTGTAAAAGGGGGTTGTTTTAATTTTAAGAACACCTTAATTGACTTGGAAGAAAGTCCTGAAGTGAACCTTGTAGCAGCCCCATGGAAGCAGATGATCCATAGTATGGAGCTATCTACAAGTTTTTGGCTATCTTTTCTTTTCCGCCTGACTGCACTAGTTATAATAAAGAAGATCCACAGAAATAGTAGGAGCTATACACCCTTTGATGGGGTGTTGTATCGCCAAGTGTATTAAGAAGAGCTATTGATGTAGAAGAAGTACCCAAAGTGTTGCAGCAGCAATACCATGATGGTTTTTGTGGTGGACACTATGCAGCATATTGCACCACCAAGAAGATTCTACATGCAGGGTATTACTGGCCAACTATGTTCAAAGATGTAGCTTTGTATTGCAAGACTTGCGAGCCCTACCAATTCTTTGGTAAGAAGGATTTACAACTTGGGCAACATCATCTTGTGATATCCATTCATCCATTTTGAAAATGGGGTATTGATTTTGTGGGCCCTCTACCAATGACAACCCGCAAGAAAAAGTACATTTTGATGGCTACAAAAAAAAAATCACCAAGGGGGTCGAAGCTGTAGCTCTCTCAGTAGTAGCAAATGGTAAGGTAGTCTCAAATTTCACCGTTGAGTGCATATGTATGCATTTTGGGACACCTACGGAGATTGTGTCCGATCATGGGAGTCCATTCTTGAATGAAGTCATGAAGTCACTCATGGAACGTATGGGTATCGATCATCACACGTCCAGCATTTATTATCCACAATCCATGGGTCAAGTAGAGCGGGTCAATGGCCTCTTGTGTACATCCATAGGAAAAATGGCAAACAAAAATCGGGGCCAGTGGGATCAAAAAGTTGCTGAGGTGGTTTGGGCATACAATATCACTCACAAGACATCCACTAGACACACCCCATTTGAATTAGTGTATGGTACCAAAGCAGTTCTGCCACTAGAGATAGAAGCACCTGCACTGAGGTTGGCACAAGAACAAAAGATGTCAGAAGATGAACAAGTTGCTAGGTTGGGGTTCACCTTGAAAAAGTGGATGAGACCCGACGGCATGCTTCACATCATGCAGAGATCCAGAATAATTGACAGAAAGCTCGCTTGGATGCTAAGATCCACAAGGGTGGGAGCGTCATTTTGCAGGAGACATGGTGTTGTGCTTTGATAGTAGCCTTGGACCACCAAATGGACAAAAAGTTTCTTCCGAAGTGGTTTGGACCATATCAGGTCATCAAGGAACGCAACAATGGATCAGTGGCGGTTCATGAGCTATAGGAGCCATACAGGAGGAAAGTGTTTAACAAAAGGCATCTCCAGCCTTTCTTTGTTTGTTGGTTGTGACCCTGCCTGGGGGGGAATCTGTTACCACCAAAAAAAATTCCATTGTAAATGTAATAAGTAGAAGTGAATATGTGTGTGTAGCATTAGCAGAATATAATATGGAGTAGCAAGGGACCAAGGTTGAGATGGTAGGGCATGTACATGTGCCACCCTTCCAAGTAAGAGGACCCATAGGTGTGTTCTACATAGTCCATGGAACAAATAATATAGTATGGTGAGATGGCATGGAATCTCCATGACATTGTGCCACCCCTCCACCTAGGCGGTCCCATGAAACATTAAGTGACATATGGCCAAGATCAAGGGGACATATTGTATTTAATTGATAGAGGTGGCAGGGCATCTTAGACTTTCTCATCCATGTGGGCTAGTCCCATGTGGGGTGGTGATGCATAGTCTAGAAAATAATATTTCTATAAGGAAAAGTAGGATGAGGTGGCAAAACATCCATGTGCCAACCCTCTACTTTTCCTCCTAGGCAATCTAATATTGAGATGGAACCATAAGGCCTCTTAGACTAAGGATAATAAGGTTTGATTTTGAGGGGAAGAAATTGTCGCATGCTATTGAGGATGCACACCGCCAAGCCAACATGGGAGAAGACATCCACCCACACCATGCATGTGGGAGGATGCATTTATGTGTAGAGCCCCCTCCTCTTGGTTATAAAAAGAGGGGGCTATTTCTTGATGCGACACGCTCATTCTTGTATACCATCCTCTAATATATCCCCATATTTTCCATGACTCTCTCCCCTTTTTGTCAATACCATCATGCGTCCTCCTCCTTTGTTCTCCACACTCACCTCTTATTGATGTTCATATCCTTCCACTTCTCTCCCTCCTCCTTCTCCTTCCTATTTTCCCTCTACTCATGTTGCCAATCCCACATCCTCTTCTCCTCTTTCCATTTTAGTCCTCCCTTGTGGCTGCTTCATCCCTCTTCTTCTCTCCCTCTCTCGTTGATGGGCATTGAAGGACTTTGACAAGCGTTGAATGATGGGGCACAAAGTCTTACAACAGTACCCATCCAACAAAAGCACATGCGATAGGACTATTGCAATGCATATTTTTTCATACTTAGATATGAGATGTAGTGTGAATAAGAAAATATGCATACCCAATGATCCGAATTATGTCTGATGGGTATGATTCTTTTCATGGGACTTAAACTCAATAATATTAAGGCATGTGCAAAGTATCGTACCCACATGCAATAGGAGTACGCCGATACATAATTTTTGACACTCATGTATGAGACATGGTGGAAAACAAGAAAATATACATGCCCAACAATGCACACAATTTGATGGACATGACACTTTGCACAAGTATTAAAGTGAATAAAATTAATGCACATTCAAAGTATGTACCCATCTGACAAACACACATGCGATAGGAGCACATTGATGCGTATTTTTTGATGAGACGTAGTAGACACATGGATGATTTTATCAAGTTAGTTTCGTTCAGAAGCTAATTTTTTATATTGGTGTTGAAAGTTTGTACATCCTTTAAAAAAATAAACATTTGAAATATTCACCACAATTTGAAACTTTTATGCACAAAATCTAATAGTTCACCAAGATTTCCATTTTCTCTTCAAAAATTAACAAGAAAATATGCATGTCATACAATGCGAATCAATGGACTTATAGTGATTAATGTTAAGGTCTTTGCAAAGTATCAGACCCATTTGACAAATGCACATGAGATAGGAGCATATTTTTTGATGAGACGTGGTGGAAAACAAGAAAATATGCATGTCCAACCATGCCAATAATATCATATAGGTATGATACTTTGCACGGGAATAGTTAATAATATTAAGGCATGTGAAAAGTATTATACCCATCTGAGATGCAGTGGAACAACAAGAAAATATGCATGCCCAATGATGCAAAGAGTGTCAGATAAGCATGATATAACGCAAGGCATGTGCAAAGTATCGTACCTATATGCAAAAGGCACATTGGATAGGAGCATGGGGATGTGTATTTTTTGATGGGACGTGGTGGAAAAGAAGAAGATATACATGTCCAACCATGCGAGTTGCCACTACTCATATATGGGATGACTTCTCAAACCTTAGAATTCCAAATATTTTGATTAGGAGCATATTTGATGGGCATGATACTTTGCACAAGATTTCAACTGAATAAGATTAAGGTGTGTGCAGAATATCATATCCATTCGATAAAGGCACATCCGATAGGGGCACAATGATGCATACTTTTGATACTTAGATATTAGATGTGGTGGAAAATAATAAAAAATGCATGTCCAACCATGCGAGTGATATTGGATTGGCATGAAAATTTGCACAAACCTCAAAAGTGAATAATAATAAGGCATATGCAAAGTGTCATTCCCATCCGACAGAGGCACGTATGCCTAGGAGCAATCATATGTGTATTTTTTGATACTCATGTATGAGTCGTGGTGGAAAACAAGAAAACACGGACTCCCAACCATACAATTGGTATTGGATGGGGCACATCCAAGAGAGGCACATAAGATAGGAGAAATAAGACGTGTATTTTTTGATATTTATGTACGAGCCATGGTGGAAAACAAGAAAACATGGATGCCCGATATTGGATGGGCATGATAATTTGCACTAGATTTAAAGTGAATAAGACTAAGGCATGTGCAAAGTCTCATACCCATCAAACAAAGGCACATATGATAGGAGCATGCCAATGCATATATTTTTGATACTCATGTACAATACACTATGGAAAACAAGAAAAGATGCATGCCCAATTATGCAAATGGTATCCGATGGACATGATACTTGATACTTTTCTCGGGCCTTAAAGTGAATAAGGATAAGGGATGTGCAAAGTATTGTACCATATGACAAAGGCAAATGCGATAGGAACATGAAAATGCATTTTAAAAAAAACTCATGACATTGTATAAAATGGGGTGGAAAACAAGAAAATATGCATGACCAACCATGCAAACAATATAAGACGGGCATGATACTTTGCATGGACTTAAAGTGATAAGATTAAGGTGTCTGTAAAGTATCATAGCCATCCAACAAAAGGAACACACAATAGAAGCACATCAATGCATAAATTTTCATCCTCATGTATGAGACATGGTGGAAAACAAGAAAATATGCATGCCCAACATGCAAAAAAAAAAAAAAACTCAAGTAAACACTAGAGTGGAAGATACAAAAATTTGGATACCCAACCGTGAGAACAATATCGGATGGGCAAGATACTTTGCATGGGCCTTAAAGTGAATAATATTAAGGTGTCTGCAAAGTATTGTACCCATCCAACAAAGGTGCATATGATAGAAGCACATCGATGCATTAATTTTTATACTCATGTATGAGACGTGGTGGAAAATAAGAAAATATGCATGCCCAATGATGCAAACAATTTTTTATGAGCATGATACTTTGCACACACCTTAAAATGAATAAGATTAAATTGTGTTCAAAGTATCATACCCATTTGAAAAAATATCATAGATGGAAGTACGTTGATGCATATTTTCTGATGCTCATATATGAGGCCATGGTGGGAAATAAGAAAACATGTGTGCCGATGCTCATGTTTGAGACGTGGTGGAAAACAAGAAAATAAGCATACCCAACGATGCAAACGGTATCGGATAGGCATGATACTTTGTACAAGTATCCAAGTAAATAAGACTAAGGCATTTCCAAGTATCATACCCATATGACAAAGGTACATACGATGTGAGCATGCCAATATGTATTTTTTGGTACGCATGTATGAGCCATGGTGGAAAATGAGAAAATATGCATGCCCAAATATGAAAACGGTGTCTAATGTTCATGATACTTTGCACGGGCCTTTACGTGAATAATATTAAGGCATGTGCAAAGTATCATACTCATCCAACAAAGGAACATGCAAGAGGAGCACGCCAATTCATATTTTTTCATACTCCCATATGAGATGTGATTAAAAACAAGAAAATATGCATGCCCAACCATGCAAATGATACTGGATGGACATGATAGTTTTGCTAAGGTCTTAAAGTAAATAATATTAAGGCACGATAGTTTTGCTCAGGTCTTAAAGTAAATAAGATTAAGTCATGTGAGTTTTGCTCAGGTCTTAAAGTAAATAAGATTAAGGCATGTGAAAAATATCATACCCATCTGACAAAGGCACGTGCGATGGGAGCACTCTGATGCGTATTTTTTTATACTAAGGTATGAGTCTAGGTGGAAATTTAAAAACAAGAAAATATGCATGCCCAGTGATGCAAACAATGTCTAATGGATATGATACTTTGCATGGGACTTAAAGTGAATAATATTAAGGCATGTGCAAAGTATCATACCCATCCGACAAAGGCATTGTAAAAGGAATGAAAAAGCAGCAGTGGAGTGGAAATCCTATTCTAATACTTTTGATATAAAATGGAAACCCACAGACCCTTACCATCTTTTAAATTCAATTATAAGCAAGGAAATGCATGCAAATGGGCTCCTATATAGGAATCCACCCATGAATCTCAGATAGAAGTAGATGGTTTGCAATCTTTTATTGCATACAAAGAGGAAATGATGGTGAGATGTCCTTCTTGGTGGGAACAACATACATTTCTAATTCAAAAGACACATAAATCAATAGAATATCTTCGAAAAATGCAAAAAGAGAATATTGTGGAAGAAAGCATTTTCTTTTGGTTAGATGTTTCTAACAACGTGTGCCAAAATCCAAACTTTGGAATGGAATTTGAATTGCTACTTCCATGCCTATATTGTGCACCATATGGAGAAAAAAGAGAGTTCATGCTAGAAGTAGATATACAAGTCAATAACTTTATTGATGAATGTGAGAATTTGAGGTTTTGGGTTGCAAAAGTAGAGGATGTTATAAGTAGGGATTATCATGGGAGATCCAAGATAGTATGGTATGAGCCAAGAGGTAGGATGAAGTATGGAATTTGAATCGCTACTTCCATGCCATCCTATCTTGTGGACCATATGGAGAAAAAAGAGAGTTCATGCTAGAAGTAGATATACAAGTCAGTAATTTTGTTGATGAATGTGAGAATTTGAGGTTCTGGGTTGCAAAAGTAGAGGATGTTAAGTA
Organism: Dipteris shenzhenensis; assembly: GCF_047967505.1. NCBI lineage: Eukaryota > Viridiplantae > Streptophyta > Polypodiopsida > Gleicheniales > Dipteridaceae > Dipteris > Dipteris shenzhenensis. The sequence goes on from NC_141597.1 coordinate 42,791,937, forward strand.
GGGATGATCATGGGAGATCCAAGACACATTAAAGCAGTATGGTATGAGCCAAGAGGTAGGATGAAGAATATGGATAACAACATATTGTATACCAATTGTAAAAAAAATAATGGCTCCTAAACAATGAACTGGTATAAGAGCCACCAATAGAAACAATTAGAGTGGCTTCGAAAGCAAAGGCTAAGAAAACTAAGAGAGACATTCAGAAGCATTATGTGGTTGAAGAAAAATAGAATATTAGAATACTATGTGGGTGTATACAAGAGCTTTTAAGATGCTGGTTATAGTCATCCCTCCATAATGGGTGCTCCCATTATAAGCCTGCATTATTTGTTATTATTGAAAAAAAAAAATATTAAAAAAAAAGTCAACTCATGATTGTGAGAATTATGTATGAAATATGAGAGGATTCTTTAAATGGCTTTTTGTTTCTTTTATTTATTTATTAATTACAAGAAAATAATTGCAATTGTGATGATGTGAACTATGTCTGCAATATAAGAGAATTATTTGGATGGCTTTTAATTTAATTTATTTATTCAATTATTTAAAAAAATCACAACCACAACCACGTGGATTCTTTAAATGTAAGAGAATTCTCTTAAAGAATTCTTTAAATTTATTTATTCAATTACAAAATATAAGAGAATTCTTTAAATGTAATTTTATGTATTTTATTTATTTTAATATTTATCCTTTAAAAACATGAAGACATATGTGGTCAAAGACAAAATAAAACTGATGAATATTGTGTAGGGCATAGATAAAATTTTTAAGATGCTTGCGAAGGAGGAAGCAAGGCCTATACAAGCATTTTTAAGATCACTAGAATATTATGTAGAGCATATACAAGAGTTTTTTAGGATGCTCGTAAAGGAAAGTCTTATACTTCCAATTGTGGGATTCTAAAAACTTCTCGACTAGTGCTCTCGGCTAGAGTAGGAGTACCTTGTGAGCTACATGCTTGCTGCATCCTCGATGGTAGTTCGCACATCTCTTATTCCTATCGATGGAGTGAGGTCCATATTCCTTACAGAGGTGGGCCTTACAACACTCATTTAGGGGTGGCTTAGTGCAGGTTTTGATGTAGGAGAGTTTTTCATGAATAAAATGACACCTTTTTCTATATAAATCTATGTCTTGTTTTTTTTAACAATCACTTTAAAATTTCCCTTCTATGATTGTATTGTAAAATTTCCTTGTAAATTTAAATTACAAAAGTGCTTCATTTGAACTCACATGTTGACTTACACATTTTTAGGTGAACCCTCGAGATTGATGAATCTACAATTGCAATTCAACAATTCACACCAGTTAAACCCTAAAGAAAATGTTGATCAAGGGAGAAAGAAAGAAAGAAATGCCACCTAAGGGGGCCAACCTATGTCTTGAGATCTGGATATACATTGCACTACTACCATTAGCTCCTTTTACGATGCTTTTTTTTAATGCATATTACTTAGTTTTTTGGCCAAGAAGCGTTTCGTTTTGATATTACAGCCAAAAAGTCATAACATCCATATTAGCATTATCTACTTGGGTTAACATCAATATTTCAGTTTGAAAAAGCCTCCAAAAAATACACAGCGTCAAAATAAGTGTGGATAGTCATCCTTGCCAAACCTTGTAAAATTATAATCAAAATTTTCACATAATTTGCAACATATATTAGATCAATGTTCTCCACTTCTTGATCAATTGAAATGTCACTGGAATATTCATTGTGAACAGCACATGATATGCTTATACCATAGGTGTATATTGTTAATGGTCACAAAACTTTGCAAATATTTTCTAATGAGTAAGACTCTTATGCTTGCAAACATTCTTAATAATAGAAATTCATTTATATGGAAATACATGCGTCTCACACATCTTCAGCATGTAGATGGAGGTCTCCCAAATCAATATCCAAGAAACCCTCTAAGGAGCTCAAACTATATTCACTTTCCAAAACTCTGATAGAAGGGGTATTGGAAGTGCTAGCATCCAACCCATCCATTTCTTGCTCTTCCATTTCATTCTCTAGTTTCACATCTTGAAATACATTTTGAGTTTCTAGGTGCCACTTGAATCACAAACCACCACCACTAGATCAGGTCTAAAGACCACCTAAAACAAAAATCCATAATATGTTCATACAATCTTTGATGAAGTTGAAAGAAAATGATGTGGACCTACAAGAAATGCTTACTTGCTCGCAGTGCATGGGTAGCACAAATATGTCACTAAGGTCATCCAAGATTTTGTTGAGTCAATGGCAAAAAATCCACTTGGATCCTTCCTAACCTGAGAACCTCTACAAACAACTTTGAACCATTTCATATCAAGTATAAATACTTAAAATTTCCTAAATTTCCCTTGCAAAATATATAGTATGGTTCCAACATAATCCATTTAGCCTATGATGAGATTTGTACCCCCTCTCTTATGAAAAATTGGCCATGACTCGATCAAATGTGTTGTGCCTTACATCAATTTTCTCTACTCAATAATGATTACCATATGCCCACGTTGCATTGAACAAAACAGTACTACAAAGGTCTCTTTAGATTATACAAAAAGGATGTAAACGAATGTTAATAAAAGAAAAATGATTACATACCTTTAGATCATAGCCTCGTGCAAATTCTGCCTCACTATCTATCACAATCTCCCCTCTTCGACTAGTAGCTTCAAGAGCATCTTCCAATCAATCAATGGTGCATTTGCATGTCTGATAACTCCGGGGGATACTTCTTACCTCTATTGGACCTTCGTCAATAGAGGCAAGAAGCCACAATCTCCCCTCGTGCAAATTGTGCCTCACTTTCTATCACAATCTCCCCTCTTCGACTAGCAACTTCAAGAGCATCTTCCCAACTAATCAATGGTGACAAATTGACTACATAGTGCCATAGCCTTTTGATTAAGCTCCTTCAAATGAGGACTTCTTGTCTTGTAATGGCCTTGCATTTGCTTTATAATAAGCTGAGAATCTCCTCTTACTTCCAATTCTTTAACTTGACTTTGAAGACAACCCTCCAAACCAAGAATCGAAGCATTATACTCAGTTGCATTGTTAGTTGTGATACCTGGAAGCTCTTGTCCTCTTCCCCACACCTCTTGACCTTTAGAATTCATCAAGACTATCCCCCCTGCTCCTTGTTGGCATGAAGGACTAAAAGCCCCATCAAAATACAAGACAAAAGCTATTGGTGGTGTCTCCCTTTCATCATTAATATTCTCCTTATATTTCTTTTCTTCTCTTAGATCCTACCGTCCTATGAGCAAATCTGCCATAGTGGACCTAGTGGTATTTTCAGTGACAAAAGAGAAAGAGGACTCTTGAAGCTCTAACAACCATTTTCCAAATCTCCCTCCAGGATTAGGCTTGCAAACTAGATATGCTAATACAAACTGAGAGGTAAGGAAGAAAAATGGCCAAGGTAATAAATAGGAGTGAAACTTTCTGATTGAAAACACCGAAGAGAGGGCTTGCTGCTCCATTTCTTCATACCTTGTTTCCACCTCTATAAGCTATCGGCTGGCATAATAGATGGGTTGCATTCTACCTGCCTCTCCTTTTTGTAGAATACAGCACCAACTGAATGCAAAGATATACTTGGATTTACATAAAAGTCTTGAGACCAATTAGGGGGCTTCAATATTGGGCCCTTACTCATGGCCTCCTTAAGTTGCTGAAAAGGCTCTTGTTGCTCCACACCCCATTAGAAAGAAACTCCTTTTCTTGTCAAGAAGTTCATGGGATGCACTATCTCTATGAAATCATCACAAAAGCTTGATAATACTTGCTCTTTCCTAGAATTCTACGAACACCAATGACTCTTAGGACTTGGCAATGCCATGATTGCTTGAACCTTGTCAGGATCCATTTGCAAGCCTTCTTCAGACACAATATGCCCCAACAAGACTACTTTTGTTTGAGCCAAATGACACTTGCTAGGATTTGGACACCCTTTAGCTTCATCAATCCTAGCTAAGGCCATCTTTAACTTCTCCATGTGATTTATGCACCGAGAATAAATGCAAAAATCATCCAAAAACACCCTTATGAACTTTCCCAAGTAAGGCTCGAGCACTTGACTCATAAACCTTTGAAATGTAGCTAGTGCATTGGTCAACCCAAAAGGCATGACTCTATAAGCAAAAACTTCCCAAGGTGTGACAAGTGATGTCTTCTTTTGATCTTCCTCCCGAATACAAATTTGAAAGTACCCAGAATACCCATCACATACAGAATACATCTCATGCCCTGCTACTTGGTCTAGTATTTCATCTTGGAATGGCAAAGGAAAATGATCCCTCTTAATGCATGCATTCAAAGGACGAAAGTTCACACAAACCCGCCACTTATTTCCTTTCTTTGGTGTGACAACTATAGGAGATATCCATTCTGAATCATCAACAGGAAAGATGAATCCCGCCTCAAGTAGTTGTGTTACCTCTTTCTTTAGTGCCTTAGCTTGGATCACCCCCAATCGCCTTAAGTGTTGCACAACTGGCTTGCTTTCTGGCTTCAATTCAATCTTGTGCTCCACAAGAGAGACTGGTCAAACATGTGAATAGCTTGTTGCAAAGGGATATGAAAAATCATCTAACATATCCAAGTACTGGATCTTCTTACTACTTGATAGAGAATCACCAAGAAGCTCTTCATTGCGTTGGCATCGTTTAGTGTGCTCCACATCCCCCACATGAAGTGTCTCTACAGGATCTTCTTGCACCATCACCTTGTTCCTTCCTGACCAAAGGCCACTCCTTCCACATCACCCTTTGAGCTAGTCTCCTCGGAGCTACACCCTGTCTCTTCTTCTTCATCGGTTAAGTCAGAGCTTGAACTCTCTGATGTTGAATACTCCTCCTTGAGAACTTCCTTTTTGCGCCTTCTGATGTTGTAGCGCACCTTCTTATCATTTCCCTGCAAAATAAATTCTCCAGTATCCCACTTTTGAATAGCCTTTGCCTTGCATAGCCAGGGCCTTCCCAAAATCAATGGATAGGCACGTGCATTTGGCTTGGTAGGGATCACCTGAAAAGTAGTTGCCACAGAAATTCCACATACATCCACTTCTAGATTCTTCACAACTCCCAAGGTCTTTACCCTAGTGTTGTTTGCCAATTTGATACGATAAGGAGAGGTAGTACTAGAGTATTTTAAATCAGCATCTATCATGGTCTTCTCACTCATGACATTAATCGATGCACCTCCATCAATGTACACATTAGAAATCACTTGACCATCAATGATCACATCAACCACAGGTACATCATCACCAACATCTATATCTACCTTTTGAACAATAGGAATGGCACTTTTCTTCTTTTTCTTCTTTGACATTCTTGTGCTTGCTAGCTTTCTCCATTCTTTCCGTAGTTTTGGAGACAAATCAAGTAATTGACCAAAGGTGATATGAGCTTCCTTTTCTTTAAGTTCGGACAAAAAGTCATAACTTCCAATGCCTTGTCCTAAAGGAAATTCTGACTGGCTAATTATGCTTCTAGATGCCCCCTTTTTCTTAATACGGTGTTCCTCTTCCTAATGTTCCTCATCCACTTCTTCCTTGCTTTCTTCTTCTTCTTTTCCTTTACCATGCCCCTGTTTAGCCATCATTACCTCTCTTTCCTCATCCCCTGAAAAGCCCTCTAACAAGGATACTTGTTTTTCTTCTTTCTTTCTCAATCTAGGACACTTGGGGCGATAGTGACCTTTTTCATTACATTCATAGCAAGTGACCCCACTCTTATCTCAAGGCCTATCTTCACTCTTTGGTGCTCCAGGTTGTCATGCATTAACCAAATGCAATTTCAAATCAGCAAACTGTGGCAGCAATTGGGAGATATTATGATATAACTCAGAGGACTTTGGTACCTAAGGATTGCCCATTACCTCCACCTTAGAAGTTGAAGCTGTTGAAGACACAAAAGAGGATTTGATCTTTAGAGAAGCTTCTTTCTTGGTTGCAATGCAAAGTGCCTCCATGTATGTTGTTGGATCTTTACTCATTACTTTCGAGCAAAGATTAGGCTCCAAACAAATTTGCTCATCTTTAAGTGCTCCATCCCTACAAGACTTTGAGGGCTAATGATGCAGATGCCATAGCTCGCAAAGCTACCCTTTCATACTTTGTCCATAAATTTTCATATCGGATTGCCAAGGTAGAGGCCATCTCACCCTCTCCTTGATAGAACTGGTCTAACTGCAGCATCAAAGCATTTCGTAACTCCACTGCCCCAAATCTCTGCTTCATTGTAGCCACCACTTGGTCCTTGGTAGAGTTTGGCAAGGCCTCATGCCAACTCAAGCCTACATCTTCAAGAAAATTAGGCAAAATCTCCGCCCGATCCTTCATTGACCATCCATAAAGCCGGCATCCTCGAACAAAATCTTGAAGATAAGACTCTGGGTCTTCCTCTTGGGTCCCTTGAAACATTGGAATCTTCACCATGATGAAACACCAAAAGGAAACACCAAGATCCAAATAATATCCCAAAAAAGATCCAAATAAGATCCTACAGAGCCTTAGTATACCAAGACCAACTTATTATGCATAACCACTTATTGAAAGCCCTTCACAATGTGATCCTCAACAAAATCTTCAAAAATAAGTGACCAACCAGCACGATGAAAACATTGTGTATACATGCATTTAAGAATCACCCTTGTCACAATTGGAAGTGCACATAATAGCTTCAAGATATTGTAGTCTTCATCATTTGCATAGCAAAAGAAATTGAAAGCATTGAGAATCACCACTCCACTATTATAGTCAAAAACTACCCAAAGACTCAACTTTTCTTCACACCAAGCTGCCAGTGCATGAAACAATCCCCAATATATCATTGTGCCTACTGTCGGCATTGTCCATTCACCGACATATTCAAGAGTGCAAACATAAAGGATATGATCATAATGACCATGCGAATAGCTTGAGCATCACCTTCACAATCTTTTATTACTCTTAAACTAGCTGCAATCTCTTCTAACAGAGTTCTTCTAGGCATCTTCTTTATCACATCAAAAAACACATGCCTATACTAGGCATAACATGCAATCCAGTACACCCAAGACCATTTAGTGAGGTGGGATGAATCCAATACCAAACATACTCAGCGTCTCCACCAAAAAGATGTGACATGAAGTTGGGGGTAATAAACTTCACGCACCTCTTCACTTCTTGCTGCTTTCGAGCTAAGTGATAGAGATATTCATCACTGGAAAAGGGACATTAAAAATAAGCTTTTATAACAAGAGACCACACCATACTATCCTCCCTTATATGCGAATGAAGATGGTAACATCCCAAGTGATGTTGTACTCAAGCATAGGGAGAAGGAAAGGATCAGCGGAGGCCATAATCTCAACAAGCTGGTCTGCACCAAAGAGAAGAGTGATACATTGTTGAAAGAAGACTCGGGGGGGTCACTCATCATATGTAACCCTATCACGTGAGTTCAACAGAAGGATATTTTTTATTTTTAAAATTTACAGAAATAAATATACATAAGGGACTATTTAAAATAGTTTTGGAAAAAATTTACAGATTTGTATAGAAAAGGGGTACATTTTATTAATGAAAAAATTTACAGATAAGGGATTTTAAATATAGGCCTTGAACGCACATGATATAGAGGGTTTATACATAGTGACCCCCCTGAGAAAGAAGATCTTACAGCTCAACATAACATGAAGTGATATATATCGAGGAGTTTGAAGGGTCTGATTGGGTCAGATGGGTAGGTTTCGAGGAAACATTGCACTTCCTTCATAGACACCTTTACACTTAGCTCAAAACACTCTCCAAACTATCATAAGACACAGAGACCCATAACTTCCAGTAGAGACATGATATAAAATATTAAATCACATATTGATATGTGCCTTGAAATGGGCTTCGCTCTGATATAAGTTTCGTAAGAAATAGAGAAGCGGTCGGAAAGATATGGGCAGTTTACTAGACCAGGGTAAAAACTATATGAAAAAAAATAGTCACACACAAAGAGTCATATATTTTTAATTCTCGGGGGGGTCACTCATCATATGTAACCCTATCACGTGAGTTCAACAGAAGCATAATTTTTATTTCTAAAATTTACAGAAATAAATATACATAAGGGACTATTTTAAATAGTTTTGGAAAAAATTTACAGATTTGTATAAAAAAGGGGTACATTTTATTAATGAAAAATTTACAGATAAGGGATTTTAGAAATATGCCTTGAACGCATGTGGTATAGAGGGTTTATACATAGTGACCCCCCCGAGTTTTAATTTGACATCTAATATAATAGCTGAAGACACTAGATGATGCTCCTTGAAGAGATCTTCATGCTGATATAAGTTTCAAACCACCGAGCAGAAAGTTATGAGCAAAATAAGTGAGAATCCACTCTAATGCAACTCAAAATACTACAAACACAAGGGAGAAGAAGAGGTTTCATACGTACAAGAGGGAGCAGAAACTCCAAGACTATTCATAGAGAGAGAATAAACTAGAGAGAGATGGACTCAAGAGTCTACATAAGAGAATCTCGGGGGGGTCACTCATCATATGTAACCCTATCACGTGAGTTCAACAGAAGGATATTTTTTATTTCTAAAATTTACAGAAATAAATATACATAAGGGAATATTTAAAATAGTTTTGGAAAAAATTTACAGATTTGTATAGAAAAGGGGTACATTTTATTAATGAAAAAATTTACAGATAAGGGATTTTAAATATAGGCCTTGAACGCACGTGATATAAAGGGTTTATACATAGTGACCCCCCTGAGAAGAGAATATCTACAAGAGGGAGAGAAGGCTCATGGAAGAGGCTTGAGGGGACTAGAGCTACAGCAACATGAGGCTTAATGGTGGAAGATATGATGAACAAGGGAGAGGAGGGCTCCTTTTATAGAGATTTTGTCACCCTCCTTCACCCATTTACAATTGCTACCTGTAGATTCCTTTCCCCATCAATCACATAAGCCTGTATGTCACCATCCTTGTCCTTTTTGGCTAATCTTACCATGTGTCCCATCAAAAGATGCTCAAGACTTTTAAAATATTGAGCTCGGGGGGGTCACTATGTATAAACCCTCTATATCACGTGCGTTCAAGGCCTATATTTAAAATCCCTTATCTGTAAATTTTTTCATTAATAAAATGTACCCCTTTTCTATACAAATCTGTAAATTTTTTCCAAAACTATTTTAAATAGTCCCTTATGTATATTTATTTCTGTAAATTTTAGGAATAAAAAATATCCTTCTGTTGAACTCACGTGATAGGGTTACATATGATGAGTGACCCCCCCGAGATATTGAGAAAGTCAAGAGTCTCCCCACATGGAGCCCATAGGGACCCTCTCTTTTCCATATGTCCACATCCTCCTTATTCCACATAGGAAATCTAGAAGGATTCCTCTTGACTCCACACTCCTCCACATGCCTTCCACACGCTTGGCATGTGACCTCTCTTATATTATTAGAATACATGGACATGAGCCCATCTCTTTATATGACTCACTCTTCCTATTTTCCAAAAATCCCATAATATCCTATACACAAATAACTATCACCTGATACCAAGGTATTTATAATTCATACCTATGGTATTTACAATGATCCATTCCACTCATCCTCTCAATCCCATACAATATCTTAGAAAATAGAAATAAGTGAGAGCCCCTAGGCTATCACCTGATACTCAAACTCTTATCAAACATAGAGAAAAACAATACCAATGTCAAACAATACCGAGCAAAAAGTTATGAGCAAAATACTAACATGGGGTTAAACTATCATGAAAAACACCTACTCCTTCTACTAGTGCCGACTTGGGAGAATACTACCTCCATGCTTAGACTTCATCAACGATCCAAGTCCCATAGAGGTCACCTAGGAGGGAAAAAAGAGCCCCCTTTGTGGCTTGGGAAATAGATAAACCATGTATGCACAATGAGCGGCCAAATAGACAACACTTCTAAGCACTTTGGAAGAGAAAGCAATGGAAAAAGGGAAGAGACACTCAAGAGAGAGAACCTGAAGTGACCTTCATTACCAATAAAGTGAGAATCCACTCTAATGCAACTCAAAATACTACAAACACAAGGGAGAAGAAGAGGTTTCATACGTACAAGAGGGAGCGGAAACTCCAAGACTATTCATAGAGAGAGAATAAACTAGAGAGAGATGGACTCAAGAGTCTACATAAGAGAATATCTACAAGAGGGAGAGAAGGCTCATGGAAGAGGCTTGAGGGGACTAGAGCTACAGCAACATGAGGCTTAATGGTGGAAGATATGATGAACAAGGGAGAGGAGGGCTCCTTTTATAGAGATTTTGTCACCCTCCTTCACCCATTTACAATTGCTACCTGTAGATTCCTTTCCCCATCAATCACATAAGCCTATATGTCACCATCCTTGTCCTTTTTGGCTAATCTTACCATGTGTCCCATCAAAAGATGCTCAAGACTTTTAAAATATTGAGAAAGTCAAGAGTCTCCCCACATGGAGCCCATAGGGACCCTCTCTTTTCCATATGTCCACATCCTCCTTATTCCACATAGGAAATCTAGAAGGATTCCTTTTGACTCCACACTCCTCCACATGCCTTCCACACGCTTGGCATGTGACCTCTCTTATATTATTAGAATACATGGACATGAGCCCATCTCTTTATATGACTCACTCTTCCTATTTTCCAAAAATCCCATAATATCCTATACACAAATAACTATCACCTGATACCAAGGTATTTATAATTCATACCTATGGTATTTACAATGATCCATTCCACTCATCCTCTCAATCCCATACAATATCTTAGAAAATAGAAATAAGTGAGAGCCCCTAGGCTATCACCTGATACTCAAACTCTTATCAAACATAGAGAAAAACAATACCAATGTCAAATAAAAAGTATCAATTTTTGGCGTCACACCATCCCTTCCCTTCTCTTCTCTTTTCTGCTTGTTCTATTTTTTCCTTTTCTCATTTTCTCTCTTCTTCCCTCGGCCTTTCATTATTCCCTTCTCCCTTATCTTTTCTCTTTCTTCTCTTTTGTCCATATTCTCCCTTTTCTTTTCCCCTTTTCTCTTTTCTCCCTTCCCTCTCTTTCCCTTTTATCTTTTTCTATTTTCTCTTTCCTCCCTTTGTTTCAAAATATATGTATGTATAATTAATTGAATTTACAAATTACAATGAGTGTTAGGCTTTATGAATGTATGCTTTTTAGAAATAGGCTTGGAAAATATGATTTCCCTTTCTTTCCAAAATGCACGCTTCCATATCGCTCCATCTGGATCCGCCGTTGTGCCTCCATGTGCTGTATGAATGTGTGTTTCATAAGCTGAATTTACAAGGCCTATAGGCTCAAAGCATATGCATATGCATTTAGCATATGCTTTAAATCTTTAATCTTTATGCATAAAGCTTTAAGCATATGCTTCAAAGATTTATGCATATTCTTTAAAGATTTAAATCCTTTCAAAGCATATGCATATGGCATAAAGCTTTAATGCTTTAAAGTTGTAAGCATATGCTTCAAGCCTATATGCTTCTCGAATCTGGAAGCATATGCATAAAGCATATTATTTAAATATTTAAGCTTTATTCATATGCATAAAGCATATGATCCAAGCTTATATGCTTCTCGAAGCTTTAATAATATGCTTTAAGCATATGATTACCTTCCCTCTTGTTCTGCTTTATGAATATATGTTTTTAAAAATTAGCTTAAAGCATGCTTTTTGAGTTGCGTGTTGCAGTTCTTTTTTATTTATTAATGTTTTTTTAATTTTGTGTTTGAGACTGGCACTCATCTCTCCTATGAGATTTGTGTGTTGCAGTTTCACTTTCTATATAAAGATTTTTTTTTAATCTGAGGCTAGCACTCATCTCTCTTGAGAGAGTTGTGTGTTGTAGTCTCAATTTTGATAGACATAATAGTTTGTAGGATCTCTTAGTATGGCACTCATCTCTCTTACAAGAGATATGTGATGCAATATAAGCTTAAAAATGTTTTCATAGATGGTTATTCTGGCACTCATCTCTCTCGTGAGAGTTGTATGATGCAGTCTAAGTTTAGAGATGTTTTCATAGACACTTATTCTGGCACTCATTTCTCTCTTGATAGTTGTGTGATGCAATCTAAGTTTGATATCATGCGATGTACTCATAGACACTTAGTCTGGCACTCAACTATCCCTTGATAGTTGTGTGTTGCAATTGAAGCCTAGTGTTAGATGTGAAGAAATGGTTAGTGAGTGTTACACACTCAATGTCACACATTAACTAGATTTTTTATGATTTGATTTATTGTAGTCTGTTACATGAGTTGAGTTTAAGTTGAGAGATTATATCTAAGTCATTTTTGGAATTTCTTGCATTGTTAATTGTCATTGCTTGCTCAGTTTTTTATCATACCTAGGACTGAATTGTTTTTTAAATTATGTGTTGCACCTTGTTGCATACATGATACTAGATGGCTCATGTGGGTGAGAAGAGAAAGTCTCAACATCCTAAATCTCAGTCAAGCTAAGAAGAAGGTGTAGAAAAATAAGAATGCGCACTTCTTAATGAATGTTGATTAGAACATCATTGAGATGGCTTTCAACAATGGTGAAAGTGGTATACAAAATCCTCGGGGGGGTCACTATGTATAAACCCTCTATATCACGTGCGTTCAAGGCCTATATTTAAAATCCCTTATCTGTAAATTTTTTCATTAATAAAATGTACCCCTTTTCTATACAAATCTGTAAATTTTTTCCAAAACTATTTTAAATAGTCCCTTATGTATATTTATTTATGTAAATTTTAGGAATAAAAAATATCCTTTTGTCGAACTCACGTGATAGGGTTACATATGATGAGTGACCCCCCCGAGACAAAATCTGGCTAGGACCAGCGTGGAGTGAGGATCCTAGGTGAACGATTTCTAGATGTTTTTCCAGCTGAATCTATAGATCAATTCATGCACCACTTCACCTTGGATATTCGATGATGTCTTAGTCAAATAGATCGAGACCACCTCTTGTGACACGAAGTGGGAGGGTCCTATTGTAGAAGCCAGGGTCGCATACATTAAGAAGGTGTGGCGAGGTTTCAAAGGCAAAGGAGTTGCCTCATCCTCCCTTCCACCAATGCATCTATGCTTGCAAGTACCACCACATCCACAAGCATCACTACAGCCATGATGTCCACATGCACCAATGCATCCACCACAACCCATCTTCTCTCGCATCGCTTTCCCCGAAGTTCTTCCTATGCACGGTCTCCCCTATCCGACCCCATCATATCCATACCCACAAGAAACTACTCCACTTTTGTTCCATGTCTCCCATCACATTCACATCCAAATTTTGCAACTTCTTTTGCACATCCATTTGTGCCTCCTACCACACGCGCTGACCAAGTTCCCTCTCTTTCATACTCACTTGCACCACAAATGAACAATCCTACTGCACGTGTTGATAGGCTAGCCTCTCCATCAATCTCGTCTTCATACTCACCTGCACAAGCACCACCAATAGCACCCGCACCACATGGCATGCATGAACCTGAACAAGTGGCAACACCCATGTGACCCACACTGCTTCAACAATGTGACGTTCGATTCACACTCAATGCAGCTATGGGCACATGCGCACATGGAACTGTAAACATGTGCAATATTCTCATCTCACTATTTGATCCCTGTACAATTTATGCATGCAAGGTGTTGAAGAACTCTGTGTCTACCGATGAGTTGAAGGCAAAAGCCTTGGAGGAAGCCACATGCCTGGGCAATGTCGTATATCCGGGCATCATCCGAGCTATAGGTTTAGTACATGACAATAATCCAATGATAATATTTCCACTTTGGAATGGACATCATTTGGAAAGATGCTTGACCTACCTTGGACATGATGCAAAGCAACTCTTTGGTGGGATACAAAAATGCCTACTAGAGCTCCACGAGTCCCCTCACACGTTTTTGATATTTTAAGTGCACTTTATGCACTATTCATTACATGCACCAACACAATGTCCTACATAATGATTTGCATGCTCAAAACATTATGCTACATTTCTCCGAGTCATCTAAGGAAGTGTATCTGGGCATTTGTGATTGGGGAATGATGACACCGACAAGAACTAGCAAGCATTATCTAGCATTACTCAGTATAACAGTCCCACCACAGTGTCGACTTCCTGTCAAAGATTTTGCCATGTCGCTCCAAAGTGCATATGCACCAAGCCATGACCTTTTGATGTTACACAAGATGTGTACGCAATGCCCCACCACATTTTGAATTTCATGGACATTTGAGGACCATCTACTAGTACTAGACCTGCAAAAGCTTTAATAGGGTGGCTACTATGACTTGCAACTCAAGGAAAGTCTACACAACCAAACAATTGTCCAAACATTGCTGAATTTTGTGGTGTTTTTGGTATTGCTATACATCTCAGTCCCCACCAAGGACTTAGATGAGAAAATGACTGAGTCTCTCCTGAACAATTTGTAATAGCTATTTTGGAACATGATTACTTGAAAATTACTATTTTTGTATATCATTGAGTCTCCCATTCCATGATTTAATGTGTATTATTTAAATATTTAGAGGATAAGTGTCATGTTGGATTTAATTATTTAATTTGGTATACATGATATAAAACAATTCTATCTTCATGTCATTTTTAATGTTGGATTTAAATATTTAGAGGATAAGTGTCATGTTGGTAAATTGTAATATTTAAGGCGATAAGTGTCATATCATTGCTGGATTTAATGTTGGATTAACTATTTAGAGGATAAGTGTCATGTTGGTAATATTCAAGGCGATAAGTGTCATGTTGATTTTAATTGTTTAATTCGGTATACATGATATAAAACAATTCTATCTACATGTCATTTTTTAGGTTAAATATGAGTAGGGAGGGAGAGAACGTTCTCCCACAGGATCCTCCCCAACCACAAGCACAACCAGAGGATCCTCTAATTCATGAGGATCTAGAAGCACCATTTGTGCCTCAAGAGGCCAATTTAGTGGACTAACTACATCACGCTGAGGCTCAAGCTATCTTGTAGGCCCAAAGCCTAGCCCAAGAGAGATGTTAGGGAGGGAGGGAGTGGGTATGTTTGCCATCACTGCTCTAGTGGATGATGACACCATGCAAGGCGACACGCTCTCTCTTTGACAAGTATAAAGGCTTTGTCCATTGAAGTTCCTAAGAAAATATACCTTGTTTCTTTGAACCAGAAATGCTAGAAACAAATATGCATAGCCCAAGTTGTCACACCTGCGGTACAAAAACCTTGCCCACATCGTACCAATATTCTTCATTCATCAGGTGTACGTTGGTGACATCTTGCATCAATGTGTGGATTGGAATGACAAGAATGACCTATCAGGAATAGGAAAAGGACATCTTACCAAGCACAAGCAAGCAAGAGAAGAGAACAGAGAGCCCATGTCTCAAAGGCCTTACGTGCTAGCTCCCCAGGCACATAGTGACCTTGCTAGCCTGGCAACATCTGTCAATATTCTTCATTTAGCCGGTGTATGTTCGCGACATCTTGCATCGATGTGTGGATTAGAATGATAGGTATGACCTATCAAGAACAGGAAAAGGACGTCTTGCTAAGCATAAGCAAGCAAGAGAAGGGAACAGAGAGCCCATGTCTCAAAGGCCTTACGTGCTAACTCCCCAGGCACATAGTGACCTTGCTAACCTGGCAACATCTGCCATACCTCTTTGTCAACAAGGTGTTATTGCCGAGGAGTTACAAGCCCGCCTTGCATCTCAAGCCAAAGAGATTGAGGACTTGCAAACATGCATATACATGATGCAGGCTGATCTTGCGTGCTACAGAGATTCTTTTGGGAACTTGGATGCCATTGACACATTTGATTTTGAGGACCTCACCAATCTAGATTCTCAAGTTGACGAACCAAGCACTCACGGAATGGCAGATGTGGGACCTAGTCTTGATGAGGTCTCGACCTAGTACATCTGACCTTGCTGAGGATTTTATGCACCAATTGTAATACAAACCAATTGTACTTCATACATAACTCTGTAAAGTTCATCTTGAAATATTTAAATCCGGATTAAGTGCATAGTGTGGATTAAGCAGATTCTGTGGATTAAGATGGATTATGTGGACTAAGTGGATTATGTGGATTAATTGGAATTAGTGGACTAAGTGCATAATGTGAATTAATTAGATTAAGTGGTTTAAGTGGTTTAAGTGGATTAAGTGGATTAAGTGGATCAAGTGGATCAAGTGACTTAAGTGTATTAAGTGGATTAAAATGGATTAAGTGGACTAAATGGACTACATGGATTAAGTGGATTATGTGGATTAAGTGAATTAAGTGGATTATGTGGACTTTGTAAAGTTAATGTTGAAATGTTGAAATATATTGAAGTGGATTAGTGCACATTAGATCGACCCTTGTGACTTGAAAATATAAACTTCGATTGTACATATATGATTGTTCTCCTCTTTCTCTCGATGTTCCCTTCAATGTTGCCTTGAAAGTATATGCAAGTCACAAGGTTATATCTAGCTATTATGTATACCAAATCATCCACAAACTGAATAATTACAACATAACAACATAACTCATAGCCCATAAGTCATTAGCTTTCAAGTACAAAATGAGACAAGATGGATATGAGCATATGTGCTTTTCCATCGCTTAACATCTTCTCTTATCCATCCCCTCACATTCAACATAACAACCTACATATTTAGAGCTTCATCCCTTCACTTTCAAGTACAAAATGAGACAAGATGGATATGAGCATATGTGGTCTTTCATCGCTTAACTTATTCTCCCATCCATCCCCTCATGAGCAACATACCAACCTACATATTTAGAGCTTCATCCCTTTTCTTTCAAGTACAAAATGAGATGAGATGGATATGAGCTTATGGTTATTCAATCACCTAACATATTCTCCTATCCATCCCCTCACGTGTAACATACAACACTCTCTATTACATTTAACATAGGTATGATATCGTTGATCTCTTCGACTTCATTGTTGTCACTCAGTAGCTCAAGCTCATCTTCTTCTTCGCTAAATGCTCCCTCAGTAACTATTTTTGTAGTCAACCGTTGCCCAACAATTCTCATTACATTGGATCCGCTTGCTGCCCTAGCTGCAACATTGAACCCTTTCAACAATCGTAGATTCCCAAAGCAAAAAACCAAATCTATGACTTTTGATGGCTTTAACAGATTGCATCTCTTCGCATGAATAAAATCATATGCACTCCGATTTTGTTCACATGCACGCAATGATGTAGCAACAGAGAGCACACGTGTTGCAACATGTTGTAAATCCAATGTCTCTCCGCCATATTTCTTTTACCAAGTAGGTGCAATCATCATCTTAATAGCATCAAGATTCCAAGGATCTCCAAAAGATCCTTCATGGTTCGTATACCTCACTCGTTGTTGGTAGGCCAATTTGTCTTAATCTCCTAGAAGCAAGTTCTTACTAACCTCTCGAAAGTTATTTATGACTTCTGGATTCTGCAATTGAGCATGCATTTGATATTGTGGATGTAATGAAAATGTGGCTCCATGCAAAGGGGTGTGCATTTGCTTCCATCTCTTATTAGCCAAATATACCAACTATTACTTTTCCCTACGTCCAAAGTGCATGAATTCTTTAACCTATCGTATTGCTTTGGATATTTTCCAATACACTTTACCCGTAACAAAGGCATCGGAATCAACCATGTTCAACACTATCACAAATGGCTCTACACCTTCTTTTATTCTTTCTACATTTTTCCATAATGCTGATGATTACGCAAGATGTACACATTTACTGCCTGGTGTTGTGTACTGCGTATTTTTCTCGAGCCAATTTACCCATCATCTATGAGCAAACAGTCTCCACTAAAGCTTGCCACACTTTCAAAAATCTAGCAAGAACCAGAAAAGAAGTGGCAAATCTATTTTGACAAAACTACCTTAGTTGCTTCATAGAGTGCTCTCTAAATACTGCATGCAAGTATTGATGGATCTTTATAAAACTAACTACATTGTTAGCACCTTATAGCATTGGTTGCACAAATGAAAATCATCCAATATCTTTCAACAATAAGTTGAGAGTATGAGCACCACATGGCACCCATGTCAGAGTGGGATAATTTTCCATGATCATCTCATGTGCAGTCTTATAATTCGATGCATTATCTGTTACTTATAATGTAGTAACATTTTCACTGCCACCAACTTTATAAATTGCTCTTTCATATATTTTTAAAATATATGCTGAAGTTTTTTTCTTTTAGAGATGTATTAATACTCTCAAAAAACCTTGTTTCCTTGGGAGTAATGCACATTACATTTATCAAGGGTATGGCTTGCTTGCTAGCCCATCCATCAAAAGCAAGAGTGCACCCATATGTAGGAATAAAGTCTAATATCTTTTTCTTTAAGCAATCTGCCATAGTCTGTTTAACTCTATCAAGATGATCCGTATGCATTTTTTTATAATCCGGCAAAACAAATCCTAGTCTAGCACATGACTTCAAGGCATTACAAAATGTCTCATCTCTCATGACATTGAATGGTATGCCATTTTTTACAAACGCTTCTGTCCATCTTAAGTGCTCTTCATGCACTTGTTGTCAAAGAAAACCATCCTCCATAGATCATTGTTCTTCCCTTTTTCTCTTCTTTACCTGACTAACATTAGTCATATCAAAACTCACATGCGACCCACTTGCTAGTAAACATATATCCCCTTCATGTACCGATGCATCCATCACATTTAAAGATGCTTCTCCTTTAATGGTTGCATTATAGAAGAACATCAGACGGAGTGCATGAGCAAGCTTCAACATCACCTGCCAATTCCTAGAAATATTTCTTGATGCGAGTAGAACTACTCATGAGCTTGTGTCCACAATATTTACATTGCACAAAAGTGACCGAGACATGCACTTTCCATATCTCCATCACATATGCTCAAATCTTGCCGTGCACCATGCTTTTGAAGTTTCAAGGAAAAACATAAACCTAAAAAATTAATTCACTTATGCAAAAGAAACATACTGCAATACATATTATTTTGAAAGCAACAAATATGCTTTCAAAAGGACTTTCAAGAATGCAATATATTAATTGCCATTCATTCACGTACCATTATTAAAAAATAAGACTATTTTCATTCATCAAAAATTATATTTCATTCACATAAGATTATATCCTTAGTGGATAATTATATTTAATTTTCTAACATTCTTTTAAAAGAATATAAAATATTCTTTCAAAAAAAAGGGCAAGAATGAGTAAATGCAAATTGTATTTAATTCATTCACATTATTTTAAAGACTATAAAGCATTCACTCAAAAGAAAGTGTAAGAATTAGTATGAAAATTGAGAGACATGCATTCATATTCTTTTGAAAGAATATTAAATGATTCATTCAAAAGAAAGTGTAAAAATGAGACTGTAGGTGTTCTAATCAACTAAGACACAAAGCAACAAATTTATTCCTTTCAAACTCTAAAATCATAGACACAAAAAAGAACAAAATTACATTTAGAGATCTAAGAAATTCTTTGTATTCATTCACATTCTATTGAAAGAATATTAAATATCCATTCAAAAGAAAGTGTAAGAATGAGACTCTAGGTATTCTAATAAACTAAGACACAAAGCAACAAAGTTATTCTAAGATCATAGAAATGAACAAAGAACAAAATCACATTTCCCACAAGAGATCTAAGGAACTCAACAAAGAGATCCCAGAACTCCCACAAATAAATTCCATAGACACAAACAAAGACCAAAAGCACATTTCTCACACGAGATCTAAGGAACTCAACAAAGAGAACCTAGAACTCCCACAAACAAATTTGATCTTAGTTCAGACCTTCTAGATTGCTTTTGCAACCTTTGAGGGTCTTCCTTCTTTCTTTTCCTTGTTTGATCTCTTTTGCTCGGCTAGAGAACCAAGCATGAGATAAAGTAAACTGGCAAATTGTGAGCTTAAATACAGGAAAAGAAGCCCATAATCGTCCTAATACAAACTTATTCATACAAATAAGCTATTCATATAAATATGTATTCGTACAAATAATCTTGATTTATACGAATATGTATTCGTACAAATATGATTGGATGATGTATTGATTTATGAAAAAATGTGATGTGTCAGTGCTTTTTTGCACGATTTCCCCCCCTTCGAATCATTTGTGTCTAATCTAGTCTAAGACTTAGTGCATAACATCATGTGAGTGCAAAATACAATGTCATCATTTTATGGCTACATGCTAGGGCTAGGAACCCATCAAGTATAACATCATCCATACATGTTGATAGAGAATGAAAATATAGAACCACATGAACATATGAGTATGTCTAGACTCCATAATCATGGAGTAGACATGGTGTAGGCATAGCACTACTAATAAAAGTATGTTGATGAATCACGAATAGCTGAAACATAAGTATCCATAAGATCCATGAGAGCCATACATGCATCATAAGAAAAATCTCCATCAATCAGCTCCATCTTCCTCATGCGCTGGCATGCATGAGGGAGGTCTTCAATCAACACAAGTGTTGAAGGCATGATAATACCCTCATCAAAAGATATAGACACATAAATCCATAAATATATCATGTATGCATGCCAATAGCAGAGGAAAATCCATGCTATCCCACCATGCCATATCATGCATAAGCATGATCCTGAACATTCATCCATATGTAGCATGATACAAATAGACAAATCATCCTTATCATGGCTACTCAAACAATGGTAGAGATCCTCAATATCATGGTGTAAACCAACAACCTACATCTCATCATGCATGGAATATATATTATCAAGAATCATGTCATATCCTTGAGAAACAATGACCATATGCTGAGAAATGGCATCATCACATCATCCTCATGTAAAGCATAATCCAATGGAACATCAACACATAAAGGCATATCAACCAAATCATAAACAACAATATCCATGTGAGAAACATGAGAATAATCCTCATGAGCATGAGAAACCTGTAATATTTCCTCATCATGTGACACATGCATATTAGTTGAAAGTATAATTGTACAAATCATATCATCGTGGTGATCTCATAATCATCTACCAAGTCATGGGAACTATCCAATGTGAAGGTGGATACCACTGAGATACCTTCTTGTCTCTTTTGGCTCATTGGGTTCTCTTGGGTACTCTCATCCATCATCATGGGGCTGGCCCAACGTATTGGTAAACAAAGTAATCATCCTCTCTATCATCACTATCATCATCACTGGAATATGTGTCCTCTCACTCCTTTATGGTTGATTGCAATGTTTCTATTTTGCTCAAACTTGAACATCATTTGTGTTTATGTTCATCAACATAAGCATAAGCATGACACAATGTTTCAGAAAAATCTGCCAACTTGCTTTTGGCTTTTTCCAACTTCCTAGATGAAGAAACTTTTCTCACTACCTTTGATGATGCAATACAGTTCTTCAACCAATTTAGCAAAGCAAAAATACTTGCATTTATCCCCTTTTCGTCATGGTTTTCTCAAATATGAACATGTGGAAGTCCTAATAAGATTCTTTTGCAAACAAAGACTGTATTTTTTCTTTCCCCTTTCACCAAAAATAAAAAAATATTGAGGTTGAGAAAAACCTTCAACAATTGTTGTAGTATTGACCTCAGGGGGGTCACTATGTACAAACCCTCTATATCACGTGCGTTCAAGGCCTATATTTAAAATCCCTTATCTGTAAAATTTTTCATTAATAAAATGTACCCCCTTTCTATACAAATCTGTAATTTTTTTCCAAAACTATTTAAAATAGTCCCTTATGTATATTTATTTCTGTAAATTTTAGAAATAAAAAATATCCTTTTGTTGAACTCACGTGATAGAGTTACATATGATGAGTGACCCCCCCGAGGTATTGACCTTCACTCTCAGTTTTCTACCTTAGAAAATAGTCTACATTTTGTCAGAACAGTGTCGGACTGCAATCAAAATAATGTCGGACCTCTTTTTATCCAAACATGGTTGGAATGTTGCTTAGATCAGGCCAGATATGTCTCCCTCATAAAATTGAATTTGATTCTTCCTCATGGTTGGATTTGATCCTTTAATTCTGACACCATTTTTTGTCGATCTGTAGCTACGTAGGCTTTCATGGGTTGCTCTTCTTGTTTCTACATATGCAGACATATTTCTCCACAAATTTGTAGATCAAACTATTGAAATACATGAGAAGACTCATGGCATACTAGAATGAATCTGTCAAATGAGTAGATGAATCTCTTGGCACACTTGGACTGAGTAGACAATTGCCTTATGCTGAGTTTATAGAAGACACACAAGAACAGGGAACTCGGCCCATTTCTTCATTCTATAGGTGGATTCGGCACATCATGGCTGCTCCTTACTGAGAATGAACCGAATTGAGGCTGATGATGTCCAAGCAAGGTTTTGATAGCTTTTGAACCAAACATATCAACCAAGGTATGCATTCTAGCTCTTCTACCACATGGGAATAAAAATTAGTTGGGGCTATAAGTCTTTCACATTATCCAATTTAGTTACAAATGCCTTGCATTCAAGATGCAAAATACCATTCTCAACATGCTCGTCCATTTCTTTGTGGTTACCTTTCAAATAAACACTTGGGAGAGCTTACAAAAGATCCTTGGAATGCTTTCTGAGAAATCCTCAACCTCCACCGTTGTCAACGAATATCGCCCGAGCTAGCTTCACCTAACATTTGCACATGAGAACCATTCTTTGAAATGAATTGTTTGCTTTATATTATCCCACACAAAGGATGTGGGATTGAGAGACCTCGAGCACTGCAGAGCCCGAGGGTGAGGAAGGTTGAATAGCATGGTAGGCCAGCTGCATTGAGAATGGGGTTTCAAGGCAAATTTTCCATGAAAGATGTCTCTACTCAACTTTGGTGACTTTAAATCTGGAGAAGCAAATCAAGATAAAATCAGGGTGCCCTTAATCGATGATTAATCCTTTAGATGGATATTAATAATTTCCCATACCATTGTATCACGGTGTCCTCAAGACATTCATTTCTTGGTCCTCCCATAAATTGCCCTTCTTGCGCATCCAAAAGAGTTTTGAAGCTTTAAACCATTTGCATGGATGCTCTTCACAAATGCATCTCTCTTCTGTTTCTTCTAGGTTATTCAACAAATAGGCCGACCGACCTTCACCTACATCTTCTTCATGTGCTCTTAAGATGCCTTGCACTGTAGGTAGTTGTTGCCAGGATAAACTTGCCGCACCTCTTCTTCCACAGCATCCTTGCACTAGCAACTCTTATGCTCCTTTCTGAAGCAGAACAACGACAAGTCAACAATATTCACAGTAATAGGCTCTTGATTTGACTCCATTCTTGTAGCAATCTTCATTTTGTAGCATCTTTCTTCCAACAATAACCTTGGTTTCTTTGCACCAGCAACTCAAAATCTACAGCAACAATTTCATCAGTTTAACATCTTATGGGCTACTTCTCCTTCTTTTCAACATCATGTTCCACATGCTTGTTCCTTGCAACCATGAAGGTCACAATCCAACACACTCCAAGATCAAGGAACTCGACATATAGTAGGATCACCAAGGTGTTTAGCTTGCTACAACATAGAGAAAACGTTGAGACATGGAAGAGGGAGGAGAAGGGGGAAGCTTGCTTACTTGCTGGAAGAAGAGGCCAATCCCCAAGAAAGATACAAGTTCCAAGAATTTACCCCCAAAAGTTATATGTACCCATGGCCCAATCTCCAAGATGCCCCACAACCCATGGCTATTGTAACTTTCTTCATTACTCCACTAGTGCTAGGACCTTTGACCAAGACCACAATCATACTCTATCTATGCCCTAAGTGTGGTGGCTAAAATCCCCTTAACAAGTGGTGGCAATAAAGAGTAAAGTGGGACAATTCCACATGGGCTCTTGCGAAAGGGCCACCTTCGAAAACTTTTTTGTAAGTACCTCTTCTTTCACTATTTTAGTGTATAATTTTTGTAGCATGTCAATCACTAAACTGATGTGTATTCTTATAATGTTAGTTTATGAAAATGGGCCGGGAATGTACGGATAAGTAGTATAGGTATGCATGCAATAAGAACCGTGAAGCTCTAATGGACCTACTTGAGGAGAGAGGAGACTTTATACCATTCCTCAATGTAAGTCCTTATTACATTTATTGTTTTTTAAATGCTCTCCAAGATATATATATAATAACCATGCAAATCGTGTGTCTGTTGGTTGAACAGGAGGATAGAGATGAATACTTGAGAGAAGCTCACCAAGAGAATGCTACAGCACATGGAGAGTGTGCCACTGGGGATGATGATACTGGAGAGGGCACCAATGGGAGTGGAGAGGATGAGGATGAGTATGGGAGCAACGAGGACTAGCACTACATTCTACCCATCTACTTGTTGATAATAGACATATGGAGATAGTGTAAACGAGTATATAGTGTCAATATTTTACCTCACACGATGTAATAGGATAATTTTGTAATGAACAATCTTAAATAATGCAATACAATGGCCACTATAGTGTAATACACACCTTTATAAAAGGGCAGATTAGGGCTGGTCAAGCCGTAATCTGCCCTTAAAAAAATTTGTCAAAAAAAAGCATTGATATTAGCGTAGATAAACCTTCAAGATGTTTTACCAGCATTCATGTCAGCATCGATATTTCTATCAAAAACTGTGTCCCAGAGTCGATATTACCATCAAAAAAAGTGTCGAAAAAAGAAGTTGAGGAATCGTCGATATTACCATTGCTATTAGCATCGAATAGATATATATCGAGTGAATGACGTAAATAATGATGCTAATATCGATGCTAATAAAGACATTTTTCTCGACGAATATCAAAGTTTGGGGAAAAGCATTGAAAATGAGGTGAATTGTTGTAGTGTTGGGTTGGCTTATTTGTAAGGTGGTTTCTATCAAGTATTAATAGAAGTTTCTTTTTTCTTTTTTCTTTTTGAAAAGGTGACACTGTCGATTAGTTGGGAAAAAGCTCAAATAGTGCACTTTTGAATGAAGACTTACTTACATGTATGTAAAGAGTAAACTTTTATTGTTTGAACAAATTGTTATATCCTATATAGTCTAGGCTACAAATTTCACATGTAATATCGCATTTACAATGGCTTAATGGTCTTATTCAAGAAGAAAATTCCATAAGAAGATACTAAAGAAGAAGAAACTACCTCATCAGAAGAAGATGAGGATGATGATGAATATTCCAAGAAGAAAAAGAAAGAGAAGAAGCAGAAAAACAAAGAAAAATCCACAGCAAAAAAGACAGCAGATAAAATCTCCAAGCTGGAGAAAATGATCAAGGAGCAGCTTCAAAGTTTGAAGCCACCACCTCAAGCACCACAGCCTTAAAAGATTCCATGTGAATTTTGCAAGAAAGATAACCATGACAAACAAAGATGTTGGTACAACCCAAACTACACATGGAGGGTACCACCTTATGTACAATGACACAATCAAGAGCCAGCTGTACCTACCAATCAAGTAGCAGTAGTAAGGCCAACCCAAAAAAGATATCTAAATGCAGCCCCTAGAAGGCAATTTCAGCAACAATGGGGAAATCAACAACAACAACAACAAGGACAAACCCAGGCATGCACTTATTGTGGCATGGATGGCCGTAGGCAAGGCCCATAACAAGTTTGGAAGATGTAGACTAGTTTATGCACCAAGTTTATCAAGATCCATTGAGCAATGCATAAGTTATGGATAGAGCAAGTTACCCATATGCAATATATTCCTTCAATGTCACAAAAGATGGCTAGACCCCATATGCTTTGGCCATATTGCCTACAACCAATTATATAGATAGTTTGTGCCTAAAAACTACTGTGTTTGTATTTTTGGATCACTTATTCTTTTTGTCTTTTGAAGAGACATTAAATTATGATCCCCCTATTGAACCACCCTTTCTAACCACTTTTATCATTTATGATAGAGCTCATCTTTTCATGGTAAACACAATCTTATCACATTTAATGTTGTGTTGACCTTCTTCTCTTTACATATTTATTTCTTTCCTTTGAAGCTAGTGGGTGATGTTAGCAAGTGTTTCTTCTAAGAGTATATAATAGCTCTCTCTAGGCTTTGAGTTCTTGCTTCAACATGTTTATTGGTCCAACAACAATTTTGCCAAACTAACTCTCTCTCTCTCTCTCTCTCTCTCTCTCTCTCTCTCACACACACGTGTGTGTGTGTGTGTGTGTGAGAGAGAGAGAGAGAGAGAGAGAGAGAGAGAGAGAGATCAAAGGCTTTTCATTGTGATGGGGCAATGGTTTGTATATTGAAACTAGGCCTAGTGTTTACAGTTAACTCTTTCGTGACTACTATGGCGACAAACATTGGAATATACATATTCTGCGAGGGATCCTCTTCTCTCAAGGGTGGGAAGAAGAGATAGCCTCGGGCTTCCTTAAATTGGCCGTTTCATACTAGCGGGCGTGCTTAGGCGGTGGCGTCTTGTAGGGAGGAGGAGTAGAGACAGAAGGTTTTGAATGATATGGAGGTATTTCATGGTGAGATGGCGGACTGGGCGAGTAATGGGCAGGAATAGGAGGATACTTGTGAGAATATATTGGTGCAGAGGGTTGCTTGCAAGAGCGAGGGGCGAATGCGAAGGGTCCAACAGAGTAGAGGATCTCGTCAGGAAACACCCTCTGCCGTGTTAGTGGCGATCCTATCATGCCCGAGTTGATGTTGGTAAGCTTGTAGCACGACTGACTTGGAGAAGAAACCAAGTAGACAATGCAGCTCCTGACTCCCGAATGCTTTCTGAAGTCGTAATCCTCAACGCGGATCAAGAAGTATCCCTGAGTGTTCGTGTAGGCCGTCTCGTAGACGAAGGTTTTGTAGCGCAGATCTCTACACGCCAGTCGAACCTTGGCACCTGCAACAGAGCCCATGGAATCGTAAAGAACCAATCCAGAAAGACGCAGAATATAGTCGAATAACAATGCGAAACGTAGGTGTGATTTATGTTTGTACCGGTTTCGCAGAAATTATAAGCCCTGGGTTTTTCAGCCTCTAAAGGTTTTGTCATACCAATTAAGCATCTAAGATTTCTACGGATGAGGACCATCTAAGATGTCTACGAAGCTCAGTTTACGGTACGAGAACGTCTTCGTTTATCAAAGACCGAGTTGAGCTCACACGTGAGCTGTTTATCCAAAGAATCACAGATTGAAAGCAGTTGCATTCGCTTGGTTTTTGCAGAAGCTCGAAATGCTTACCAGCCAGGGGCTTAGCGTCTTGTAAAGAACCGCCGCCCACATACTTGCAGTTCTGGCATTCCACCACGCCCTCTACGGCCAAAGAGAATCCCGTTCTCGGCTTTGGCTTGTCAGAAAAGGGGACAGCAGCTTTGGGGAGCGGAGGAGCCGGGTATGGGCTGTGCGCACCAAAGCCGTGATGGGCGTCGTGGTATTTCCCGAAGTTGTGATGGCGGGAGATGGAGCCGTAAAGGGGCCGGAGGTCGCCATGTTTCATGGTGTAATGGTGCGAGGGGGGGGGTTGAGGGGAGACGAGGGGGGAGGCCAAGAGGAAGAAGAGCAGAGAAAGGAGGAGGGAGGAGGCCATGCCTTTGGCGTTGGAAGAATACAAGGGATGCGAGGAAGGTGGCGATGCAAAGATTTTGTAGGGGAACAATTTTGTCGCGCACGACGGCAGCCAGCGTCGTCGTGCAAACGTGATTGGTGGGTCATCTCCACCAATCACGCTTCCCCAATTCCATGCGCACACACACCTTTTTGGGGTCGACGTGAGCTCAAGTGGCCAAGCAAATCTCTCGAGAGCCTACATGCCAACGCTCAAGCATCACACCCTCCTCCCACCCCACGAATCTGCATGATGTTACATGCTTGCCCCCCCCCCATAAGACATCATTCCCACACGTAGCAAACTGTGCAAATCTGCCAAGAAATGCTTGCGTTCGAGTTATCCCCACAGGAAGCCCTTGGACAGGTTGGATTGTAGGCAAGCTTCGGAATGTCGAGCTGGAGAGTGAAATTTCCCATCTCCATCAAGGCCTGCAAATGCTAGAGTTTGGCATCGCATTTCCAGTGCCTGTTCAGCCTAACGAGGGAGGTCCTACACTCGGGGGGATCACTCATCATATGTAACCCTATCACCTGAGTTCAATAGAACGATTTTTTTTATTTCTAAAATTTACAAAAATAAATATACATAAGGGAATATTTAAAATAGTTTTGGAAAAAATTTACAGATTTGTATAGGAAAGGGGTACATTTTATTAATGAAATTTTTTACAGATAAGGGACTTTAAATATAGGCCTTGAACGCACGTGATATAGAGGGTTTATACATAGTGACCCCCCCGAGGTCCTACACAAAAGAAGGGAGAAATGGGCAGGCACCAAGGTCCCCCTCTGTGCTATTGCAGCCAGTATGGTGTAGCAAGCACTTCGTGGGGATGGATGCCAATCCAAGCTCCCCAATGCCAAGATGATTAGCATATATGCCAGTTCGGTGGGATGCAGGAATGACCTCAAGCAACCTAGCCACATCCCTTCAGGAGAGCTTCAAGTGGGTACACCACCCCGTGTCCACACACATGAGAAAAGGGAAGAGTAGTGTGTGGTTACACACTATGTGCACAACAAAAATAAAATGTTAAAAAAAGGTAATCATAATAAGCAACCCAACATGACTAAGGTGCAGGCTTTCTATTGGCTAGGAAGGTTTAGATCCCCTCATCAGAGCATTTTTTAGATGGGCCAGGGGTGGGTAGCGAGCTAAGGCTACCTAGTTGCATGGGCACTCCCCATTTTACACAACAAATCTGTTAATGATGCATGGTCAACACGTGAACCCAAGCCCCTATCCTGTAAAGTCCCTTAGAGAAGGGAAAACTAGAGCTCGCTGGAAATGATTCAAAATTCATCTTGATGAGATACAAGGGTGTGGGCCATGCGACTTGTTGGATTATATTAGATGGCTCCATTGGATAACTCCTTTCCTCAACATCTCCCCTAGCTTTCAAGCATCCATATTGAGGCTCTTACAAAGTATCATGGCCATTGGGTCCCATTTGCATGGTCATTTCCTTAATTTTGTCCATGCGTCCTCTCTAATGGTATACAAAATGCCTCGGTGGTCTTCTAGTCATGAAAATGGAACCTGATGGCCACGACACTTTGCAAGGGCCTTAAACTCATCTATATTGAGGCCCGTACAAAGTATCATGGCCATCGAGTCCCATTCACATGGTCAAGAAGAATATTTCCATGATTCTGCCCATGTATCCTCTCTGATGGTACAAAAATAATCCTAATATAATACCGCCGTAATGCTATGATTTATGCATCAAATTGCATACTAAGTACATGTTATGGAACCCCCATTAGGTCCCCATTAGTTCAATGTGGTAGATTAACATTTTATTGGATGATAAAATCGAGTGCTCAAAGTCTTATCTATAAAGTAGGTTTTCGATGCTTATTTCGCGTCGAAATAATCAACTCTAGTAAATTTCCATTTAAATGTTTTTCGATGGAAATTTTGATGGAAATAGAGCATTTTCAATTATTAAAAAATATGGGTTCACTTTTTGGCATGTTTTTATCATGTATGGATTATACAACATATAGTGTTGTAACCTTGGATTATGTGTGAACTTTGTAGATGTCTTCAAGCTCATGAGAGTCCAAAGAATAGACTAGTAGAGCAAATCTTTGTCAGCGAATCTTGTGTGATTGTGCATGATGCAAAGGACAAATAAGCAACATATCAATAGCATAGATAAAGAGATGTTCACTTTGAACCTTTACCTGAGATGTACAGTTGAACGATGAGTAGAAGTCTCATTTTAGCTTGTTTGTGAGTGAATTCATTAAATTCATTTCATGTAGTAAATTTCATGCCTCAATATGTGACTTTTTTAGTCGATCAATTAAATTCTTTTCATCTAGGGAGATGGAATTTTTTTGGGAAGTTTGAGAGTACACGCATTGCATAACAATCCTCAAGAGTCAATGTTGACCCAAGGATATCGAGACAATCTAAGGGAAGATGGAGAGCCAAAAGAGCAACATGGGAGAAGCATCAAAGAGGAGGATGCTTTGAATGAGGACAAAATAATGCAAGATATGATAAACACATACTTCAATGCTCCTTCCGAGCACAAAATGAAAGAGATGAAGATGTGGAAGTGAATAGGGAGGATTATGTGAGTCCTGAAGAGGAAAGATTGCAATGTGAAGCAACCCCCATGTTGTATGAAGGGGCAAGCAATTCTGGTCTTGCGACCATTCTTCTGATCTTGAATTTACAAGCGACTTATGGATGGTTAGACACTAGCATTACATCCCTCTTTCAGTAAGAGTTTTGATGTAGTCTAAACTATACTTTCATGCATGTACTTCCAAATTGTTTCTTCAAATTAATTGAATGAATCAATGTCCCAGGTTACTCGAAACACTACTTCCAAAATAAAATACAATGCCCAACTCAAGAAAGGATGGTGGAATCATTAGGGATGGATTACAAGTGAATTCATGCATGTCCCAATGATTGCATCCTTTACAGAGGAACATACGAGCACTCTACAAGTTGTCCACAATGTGGTTCATCTCAATACCGACAAGACACACAAGGAGACAAGATTCTGAAAAAGATACTATGACACATGCTGATCCTAACATGCATCATACACTTGTTTTGTGGTGAATCATTAGCTAGACTTATGAAGTGGCATTCTTCCAACCGCTTGACAGATGAAATATTATGGATCCTTGTGGATGGAAAGGCTAGGAGACACGTAGAGAAGAAGTGGCCAGATTTTGGGCTTGAGCCTCATCATTTGCATCTTGGGTTGGCTATGGATGGTTGGACATCTTTCCACATCCTCAGCGGGTGCACTACTAAGAAACCCTATGTATCATGTGCGTTCAAAGGGTATTAAGAAAACCCCTCAACTAAAATTTCTCACACAATAAAAACACTGGGCCTCTTTACTTATGAACTAAGTGTTTTTTTTTTTTAAATTGAATGAAAAACCCGCTCTTGGTATTGTGATTCTGTTAAATTTTTCCAAAAAGTTGGATTAAAATACACCTCCTTTTGAATGCACGTGGCACACCAAATTTTTTTAGGTGAAACCCCCGAGTCCACATCGTGCTCCAGGTGCAAGTAGTAGTCACAATGTATAATATTCGTCCTTGGATGACCATAAAGAAGGGGCATTTGATGTTGGCACTAATTGTGATTGGAAAGCACAAGGTAAAAAACATGCATATGTATCTAGCCCCTTTGTGGACAAGTTGCAAATTTTATGGAATGGCATGGAGGTTTATGACATTTCAAAGCCTTTGGTTCAACTTTATTTTTGAGTGAAAGGTGGTCTACTTTGTAATGTGGACCATGGATTATTATCCCAGATTGCATGACTGCTCAGGCAAGAAATTTCTATTCCTCCAGATTCTCTTCTGCCTTGGTGGTCTTTCATTTTTGCAAGATGTAACTTGTGTCCTTGTAGTTTCATAGGTCTCCAAGTGTCTAGATACTTTGGGGATACTTTGCATGTCCAAATTGTGGAGACAATTTGTGTAGTCAACACTCAAAAGATCTTTCGAAGGTGGTATATGAGAAGCACATGTGGTTTCTTCCTGTGGACCATCCATATCGAGTGGATCCATTTTTCGGGAATGTTGAACTAGACCCTATTCCTCCAGTAATGAGATCCCCTGATTGGGAGTGACTTTGGCATGATCGACAAGTCAAAACACATCCATATGGCATGCAACATCTCTCCATAATTTACACTCTTCCTTATTAGAGACAACACAAAGTCACATATCTGTAGGACCCAATGCATATATTCAAAAATTTGCCTTTTGGCCAAGACAAAACCATGCCGGCAAGGTGATTTTACCAAAGGCACACTGGGTTTTTACAAAATCAAAGGAAACCTGGGTGAAGAGCATTATTGCAGGTATGAAAACCCCAATCGGGTATATGCATAACTATTAGGGTGCCTTTACTTCAAATGGAAAACTAGAAGTGGTGTGAATTCACATGATTGGTACAAAATGATTCAGGTAACATTATTTCCACTTCATTTTGATCCATTTTTGAACTCTTGTTTGAATTTGATTAACACAACATTGTTTCTATAGTATGTACTTGCAATTGCTTTGCAGGGATGTATCATCCCTTTTGCAAATGAGACTTGTCACAATTGAAGGTGTATGTTTGATTGAAAATGCATTTCCAACGAGTATCATGGATAGAATGTGCACAATTATGAATGAGTGTATGAAAGTGCAAGAAGGGAGAGGACAAGTAGAATCTCGCTTAGGAATGACATGTGGCAAATCTATGCAAGGGCTTAATCCCACATATGAAATGGGTAGCCCAATATCAAGGTATATGACGCCTTGATAGAGAAGATTTTGAATGCCCTAGATCCTTTTAAGTGGATTAGGTCTCTTGAAGTGATAGGTGGTCGAGGATTGGGGATGCCCTTAGTCATGGATCCACTATTGTATATTGTCACATGTCCAAAATATTAACATTGGTCACCTATAGGACAAGAAAAATGACTCTAAAAACATTGGCCACATTTGGCAACCTATACGACAACTAAAATGACTCCAAACTTCCCAACAAATGGTCCTTGTTGACTTGGTCACATTCGATGCTATTGATATCCATGGCCCCCAAACCCTTAGGTACCAAGATAACTCAATGGGAACTCAACAGTATCAAGGGGCATCTTGGTAAGGCTGAAGCAAGGAGTGCTAAGATATGGTGCCATGAGCACATAGATTAAAGGCTAAGGTATGTGCTAAGGAAAGAATTAAAGTAGCCACCCTAGGATGTGGACTACATGATGTGGAGGTGTGGATTGAGGATATCCAAAAGGAGAGATGTAGATGAGAGGATCCCACATGGTTTCACTATTCAAAGGGCACTGTCTATATAAGAGGCCTATCATGTATTGTTGAGAACACACATTGCAAGAGATATAGATTTGCTATCTCCCTCTCATGTCTTACTTAGTGTGCTTTGATCCTCCTTAGTTCTTCTGCTGATCTTGTGTGCACTAGGCTAAGTACGATCCGCACTTTGTCATGGTATCAGAGCATAGGTTTAGCTCTCCTAGTTTAGCTTATTAGTAGTTCACTAGGATTGCTCCCATTCCTAGATTAGTTTTAGAATGTAAGATTAGTTTTAGATCTTGAGAGTTCTTCACTTAGAGAGATTCATTCTGAGTAAGAGATATGTTTAGAGGTTCTTAGAGAATTTCGAGAGAAAGAGAGAAAGGATCTCAGATCTTATAGAGATCTAAGCAAGCTTCAAGACCTTCCGCACACGGGCTGGCAACCTAGCTACAAGGTAAGGCAGCTTCTACTACCATCAATAAGGCAGCCTTCTTCAAAGGCCCTCCTTCAGAATTGAAGCTCTTGCAGCCTCTAAAAACTCCTACATCGACATACTCATAGTAGGCCATCTGCCTCGGGGAGGTCACTATGTATAAACCCTCTATACCATGTGCGTTCAAGTCCTATTTCTAAAATCCCTTATCTGTAAAATTTTCAGTAATAAAATGTACCCATTTTCTATACAAATCTGTAAATTTTTCCCAAAACTATTTTAAATAGTCCCTTATGTATATTTATTTTTGTAAATTTAATTAGAAATAAAAAATATCCTTCTGTTGAACTCACGTGATAGGGTTACATATGATAAGTGACCCCCGGGAGCCATCTGCCTCCCACCATCAGTGTATCCAAAGCCTCTCGGCTCCCAATTATCAATCTCCAAATCCTCCAGCCCATCAATTCCATCTGCATCTACTACGAACGGATCTCCTCCCACGGGCCACTGAAACAGTAGGGAATTGTTGTGCAAATAAGAGAATACCCCAAACACTCCATCGTACAATTGAAGTTCCTTACGCTTAATCATTGCTCTAGGTCGAGACTCCCACGGTGCAGTGACATCGATAGTTCCATTGCCACTCCATTGCCATTCTCTTCTGAATCACCATTATCATCAATGAAGCTCTCGACATTGAGTTCCCTAATACTATAGGAAGGAGATTCACCATAATCAATATCTAATGAATCAGCGTTCCTCTCCTCGCTTTCATCATGCTCATTGCACGTCTTTCTAGGATGTCTATTATTGCCGTGATGAATCGATCTTTTTGGTAATAAGCTAATGAACGATTCACAGATGCAATTCGACTGAGGAGTCCTGCACTCAGTGCAATTGTATGGCTACTGCTGTCCTCAAGTCTGCTCAAACTCTCATGATGCTGCTCCCCTCGCGCTACTACTGACTCCCGGCCTGAATAGCACTACCAAAGCTTCAGCCAAAGTAGTGCTCCTCAATGCCACACAACCAAAGAATTGCCACCAACAACCAACCATGCAGGCAGTCAACAGAATGGCGACCCATGAGTTCCCATAGCTTCGACCTTGGTTTCTGGCATCACAGATTTAAGCAGTAGGTCTCATCTCTAAGCATTGTGATGGCTAACAGGACCCACACCAGCAAACCCACCTCCACAGCGCAAACTCCATCACGGGCAACCCTACTGCTTGACGACCAAACTCCATGCAAGTTGAACACCCGGCTTCTACTCCATACTCCGCCATAGCCAACACGACCGTCAGGACTCAGAATAGCTCGTTCATCAACAGTAGCAACTCCAAGCAGGAAAAACAAAGGCAGATTGCATGAAAGAAACAACAACGGGATAGGCAAAGTATCAAACATGAAGCGGCGTACTTTATCAACAATGATGATAGAAGAAAATGATTTTGCATCCTGCAACCTTCACAAGGTCTCTAGACCTTAGAAAACGACACGTGGCATCACTTTAGCCAACCATGAAGAGATAGGGTTAGTTAAGTTACTTGGGGGCTTAGTCAAGTTAAATTACTTTGATAGTGGTTAAGTAAATCTAACCTTGGTTAGCCAAGGTTTGTTGGTCAATGGTTAGATTTAACCATAGTTCAATTAACCATGTGTTAAAAGGGTTGGTATCCACAGGTGCCATGTCATCATACACAGTCATCAGTTGCCCAATCAGCAACACAATTAGCAAAGTGCCACTTAAGCACACAGAATCCCTTACTAAGCACAGTTTGAATTTTGCATGTGAATCCCTGTGCCACATCATCAAGCCCCCTCTTCTTCACAAAAACTTCGACAAGCCGTAACTTGCAATCCAAGAGGAATTTGCACACGCTCCCGAAAAGAAAAGTGATTGCCTTTTCAAGCTCTACATGCCTATTAAGTCAATATTATTGTATGCAATTAGACAATGCAATTAGACATTGCCAATATTGAAAGAAATAAATTGGTAAGACCTTTGCAACAAATGGAAAAGCGAAGCATGAATGCACACATCACTGTCATAAGCATGCCAAAAGCACAAGTGCATGAGATGACCATAGCACAAAGCATGGCATCCACACATAAAGCATCAAGGAACATGGAAGAACAAAGCATCATGCATCAAGCTACATCGAGTAAAGATGCGAACACCATCGACATCAAGCATTGAGAAGCAACAATCTTGCCACCTTTAGCCCACACGTTTGTAATCAAGCCTGTCCACCTGAGAGTAGCTATGAAAGCACCTAGGGGAGGTATTGACATGTAAACCACACTTGACCACCTTAAGTAGGAATGCATGCACTAAGGGGAGGTGATGGATTTGTAACTCACATTTGGCCACCTTGCAGTAGCCAAAAGATCATAGCACCAAGGGGAGGTGTTGAGATATGGTGCCATGAGCACATAGATTAAAGGCTAAGGTATGTGCTAAGGAAAGAATTAAAGTAGCCACCCTAGGATGTGGACTACATGATGTGGAGGTGTGGATTGAGGATATCCACAAGGAGAGATGTGGATGAGAGGATCCCACATGGTTTCACTATTCAAAGGGCACTCTCTATATAAGAGGCCTATCATGTATTGTTGAGAACACACATTGCAAGAGATACAGATTTGCTATCTCCCTCTCATGTCTTACTTAGTGTGCTTTGATCCTCCTTAGTTCTTCTACAGATCTTGTGTGCACTAGGCTAAGTACGATTCGCACTTTGTCAAGGAGCCTATTTCATCCATGAGACAAAATGAGTGTCTTTAAGTAATGGGATTTTTTTTGTGATTGGCAATGAATGTGTAGTTTATTTTTTAAATGATACACAAGGACAAGGATAACAAAATCCAAAAAGAAAGGGAAAATCTACAAACTTGAAGAAGGTAGAGAAAATTCATAGCACAATTTTATTTATGTATGACTAGTGTCACAATTTAATTTTAGTATGACTAGTATCCCACATGTTTACGAGCCTATTAAGAACAATTTTTTACATGTTTATCATGCCTTCATCTCAACAATCCTCAGCCATTACTTGTGAACAAACTATGCATGAGATTTTTAGCGAGTTTTTAGCATGCCTACATCTAAAGGAGAAGAGAAAAAAATGTATTTGTGCAATCTAGCCTCAAGAGCCCCTAGTCTTTTGACATGGTATGTAATTCCTTTTGTAAAATGCTTGTGAAAATTAGTTCACCTCATTGAAGTACATTTGTATAATCTACTCTAGTCTTTTGGCATGGTCGATAATGTTCTAGGAAAATTGCTTATGAAAATCAATTCATCTCATTAGACTTTATTTGCACAATCTAGCCTCAAGAGCACTCTAATATTTTGACATGATCTATGACTCCCTTGGCAAAATGCTTGTGATAATCAATACATCCCATTGAAGTGTATTTGCACAATCTAGTCTCGGGAGAACTCCATCCTTTTGACATTGTCTTCACTTCCCATAGT
This sequence comes from Dipteris shenzhenensis, assembly GCF_047967505.1. Taxonomy (NCBI): domain Eukaryota; kingdom Viridiplantae; phylum Streptophyta; class Polypodiopsida; order Gleicheniales; family Dipteridaceae; genus Dipteris; species Dipteris shenzhenensis. Next base: position 42,828,821 of record NC_141597.1, read on the forward strand.
AGAATGCTTGTGAAAACGAATTCTTATCATTGAAGTATATTTGTGCAACAAGAGGAGTGGATGATGATGGTGTGGCGATGCATTGGATGAGGTGCACCAGTGGTTTCTTAGGAGCACTCTGAGTCTTTTTACATGGTATGTGCTTCACTTTGTAGATTGCTTGTGAAAATCAATTGCATCTCATTGAACTGTATTGGTGCAACACTCCACTCTTTATACATGGTTTGCAATTTCCCTAGTAGAATGCTTGTAAAAATCAATTCATCACCTTTGAAAAATTTATGCATTGTATACTTTATACCATCCATAAGGTTTGCTAGTTCATGCATTTTTGGATCATGCCCTATGAAATGATAAAAAGTGGTAGCTCTTGTTATGATTGATTATTTCTATGACTGTGAAATTGGCACCTTCCACGTGTCCATCTTGCACATGATACGATCATTAGTCCCAAATACCCCAGTGCTTGAAGGCAAGTGACTGGCTATAAGCATGGAGAGAGAATGCAAAGCATCCCCCGCCCAATACTTCCATGAGCTAACTATTGGAGTGAGTTATAACTCAATCACCTCTTAGACCCCTTGCATGTCCTCGAGAATGTGGGATTCGACACTACAAGGCACAAATCGTTTTTCGACGTAAATACCGATCTTTTTTATACTTTTTTTTTTAAACGGGTGTAAAGGTCGGTATTTACGTTGCTATTAGCGTTGGAAAAGAACGGTCACTATATAGCGACACTAGTAAACATCGCTATATAGTGATGATTAACAGAAGCTTTAAAAAACATTAGTGGGGCTAAAGAGGGCCACAGCAAGCCTTGTTTCGCCCCACTAATGTTTTTTTTTTAGCAATTACAAAAGAATGTTGTTTGTTACAAAATTTCTCTTGTGAAAGGGGTGATACAAAATTGCTCAAATGAGCCGAGCGACAGAAGCATATACATGCCGAAGATATATAACATTGTTTGTTACAAAATTACCCTTTCGAAAAGGGTGATACAAAATCGCTCAAACAAGCCGACATACAGAAGCATATACATGCCAAAGTATATACAAACTACTACTACTACTACTGCTCATCAGAATCATCATCATCGTCCTCGTCCTCATCGCACTGGCCTGATCCCTAGCCCTCGTGAGCTGCGCCTAATCCCTGGCCCTCGTCGAAGCCATGTAAGCCTAATCCCTCATCATCACTGCTCACCTCCACTTGCTCACCTCCACTGATGGGACGTTCAAGCTTGCATTCTAAGAGTGAAACCATATTAATTGAAAATTAGATTGGAACTTAAAGAATAAAACAATTTAAAAAGTGAGATTATAAGTAGGAGTAGACTTATACCGTGCGAGTAGCCACCTTAGCCCAATCGACCATCGCTCCCAATGCCTCCTGCTCAATAAACCTATGGAGTCCAGCTGTCTCCTTGCAGCCCTCCTCTGACCCTCGACATTTCAAGGTGGTCCCTATGCTGCTTCTTGAAAAACTTCCAGTCAGCTTTGTGTGCCAATCTAGGTTTAGCCTTCCCCTTTGTGATGGAAGCATGCAAGGTTGACCTACGATGGCTCAAGACCCCACCCATGTGCTCTCGCATGTAATCCTCATTTAACTCCCAATTTGGGGAGTTAGGGTATTGTCTTTTCAATCCATCGATGATTGCTTGCTTCTTTTGGTCATCGTGGTACCGCCAGCCAGTAGCTATGCTGCTCCTGAAGTGGTGGCTCAATAACCACCTCATGGTGGCCATCACTGCTGAGCCCTTTTTATTTTCTATTCTCTCTCCAGCAACCATGATTTCATAGGATAGGTTCTCAATCGGGTAAGGAGGACTCATGGTAGTGGCAGAGCCAGAGCAAGTGGTGTTACTGCGAGCGCTTACATAGTGAGGAGTAGCAGTGGGAGTAGGAGAGGGCAAGGGACCTAACTGGTACTAGGTCTCATGACCAAGTGGAGACCTATAGGGATGTGAATGTGCTGACTTGTCTATATCTCTCCCGAGTCAGCACAACATAAGTGACCCTTCCTACTCTTCCTTCCCTTAAGAGAGCCTTAAGATGGGCACGCCCAGGTGATGACCCCTCAATCAAAGGGGCTAGAGGGGACGGCTAGACAATAGGTCCAGCCGTCGGTGTAGGAGAGGGATTTGCTAAGGTCCTCTAGGATAGCAGAGAGAAGAATCTCACTGCCTCCGCATCAGTCATCTATGCGACAAACTCATTGGGACTCTCCCGACAAAGCCATGGGCTGCTAGCAAAGGAATTCCCCGAGGGGTAGTCATAGTCTCAGGGGGGTCACTATGTATAAACCCTCTATATCACGTGCGTTTAAGGCCTATTTTTAAAATCCCTTATCTGTAAACTTTTCATTAATAAAATGTATCCCATTTCTCTACAAATCCATAAATTTTTTCCAAAACCATTTTAAATAGTCTCTTATGTATATTTATTTCTATAAATTTTAGAAATAAAAAATATCCCTCTGTTGAACTCATGTGATAGTGTTACATATTATGAGTGACCCCCCCAAGGTCGCAGTGTTAGGTCCAAGAGGAGTCAGGCCAGGGTTAGTCGCAAGGGTAGGCCCCTGAGGTGTTGCCCAAGTGGAATCAAAGTCCTCTGGAGAGTAGAGATCATGATGTCTCCTCCTACGAGGGTTTCCATACTCATCGGATGTGCAACATGATCCCATGTCTAATTTGGGGGGATTGGACAAACGTAGACAAACACGAAGACAAAAAACAAAAAACAAGAGTGGGTAAGAAGCGGAAAGATAATTAATTACTTAAGACAATTATGAAATTCAAACTCAAGAAAGTATGAAAAGGCAATTAATCACTTGTGAAAATTATGAAATGACATCAACGCATAAAGGGTAAATCTAAGGAAAAGGGATCGAAAGAAAGATGAGCGAAGAGAAAATGGAGATGCATGGACATAATAGTCTCCCCTGAAGATCCCACCTCATATCATCGACACTTTGCCTCCTCACAACAAGCATAGGGAAACATATGTGGGTGTGGCACTACATCCTATATCAAATTAGAAAAGGATCATAAATCAAACACTTGAACAACTATAGGTATCTCAATCAACCTCAGTGCTTTAACACTTACCATGGATATGGTCACATTCCATTCTCCGTACTTTGAGATGTGACTAAGTGTAACGTGCATGATACATGTTCCCTCGACATCAATCACACATACATTTGATTTTTCGCTCCAACCACATTTCTCCATGGTGGAGATGGAGGGATTCATCCTCAATGGAGGTTCTTGTTGAAGATGAAGACATCCTACAAATAATAACAACTCAAAATCTTAGTCCAAAATGTTAGTAAAGCCAACCCTTGAAGTTTTTACCCCAAAAATGTGTAACTCTTCTATTAGCATGTTTGGACCGTGAAATGCATCTATAGGTATATCTATTATACATCATAGGCATGCTAAGAGATGCATTTTTAGATGCACTAACAGGTTTTAAAACCTACATGAACAAAACATTTTCCTCACTTTGCTGCGCAAGCTCACTTTTCCACCCTTCTTTATGGTCCTCTACTTTTTGTTGTGGCCATGCAAAGTACTCCATACCTGTAGTCTTTTTAGAAAATCACGAATCCTTTTTCATTGCCTCAGTGATCAGTTTCGTTAAGAAGCAAAAATTTTATATTGGCATCGAAACTTTATATGCCCTAATCAAAATAAATGTTCGAAACATTCACCAGGATTTGAATATTTTATGGAAAAAAATACAAAGTTTTGCTAGGATTTACACCGTTTACTTCAAAATTCCAACAAAAATATATATAAGCATATCATGTTCTAACAGCATTGCAAAACTAAAATAATTAGCTCAATAAACTTTTGCTAGGACTTTATATTAATATATAAGTATAGCTTTGATAAAAACATCCCTGATGATCACCCCCTTCATCATCCATTCCATGTACCAAAGGAAAGATCCACATCCAAGCTCTCATGGCTATCCAATCATCAATTTGGTTGCAAGGTTCTTTTCATTATTTCCTACAACCAGGGTTCTCCATACAAGTGCATAATTACTTTCAAAATATAAAAATAGAGGAGGCCAATGTCATGGTATTTTCTAGTTACTATCTTCTACCCTATCCATGCTAGCTACATGTGCACCTATTAGTGCTACTGCCTCCTACACATGAGTACTCTTATCTATGATTTACATAGCATTTTTTATCCGATAAAAAAAGATACCAATCGCACAAAAAAAGCCCATCATATTTTGCCCTCCCCCCAACTGCTAGAGCATGCACATGCTCAGTAGCACATGTCCTATCCTCCTATTGTCATCCTAGATCAAAAGGAAAAGATGCACTCAACCAATGCTTTAGCTGAATAGAGGAAGTAGATCCTCCTAGATCAAAGACCTGCTGCTCAAGGCTTAACACTTTCCTGCTTCCAATTCTTGCCTTCGTGATGCCATATCTTGCCATGCTTCACTTCATCTTCAATATGTTCCTTCACTGAGTGACCACTTGTATCTTTCTTCTCAACAACATCAAGAAATCTCTCTTTATATATTCTGCTTCAGTGTCTTCCTAATAAAATCATGCCATCGAGCTGATTCCCGTTTTCTCTAGGGCTGCAACGATCTCTTCCTCTGCCCCCCACCTTCCTACACCATGAGTAAGGGAAAGGGTGCATGAGCTATCCAAACACTACCAGGGAAAGGGTTGCTTCTTAGGCGGGGGTTGAGACCACCTGCCCGAATGACTTCGAAAAAGGAATAGGAGGGGCGCTATCTTTCGTGGACGAATGAGTATCACAGGCTCGGATAAGGAAAAACAAAATAGTCGTCTTCCGTAGTGAGGCCGCCTAGACGATGGCCAATTCAAAAAGAAATCGCAAGACGCGATCTCACTAGGTATTGAACCCGCGACGTAGGGGCCAAAAAAATTTCTCCAACCACCAGCATTCATTTGCGTAATAGCTTGTCCACCAGTGGTGTGAATCCACACCCTGTGGCAAACAAGTTCCTTCTTTATTTTCACAAGACCCTCTTCGAGGGGTGGTGTGAAACCACCCTTAGTACCTTCTAATTAGGAGATGATGTAGGGAGTTAGATGGCTTCACCTATCGTTGGACGGTTGTAAATCCCCCGAATTGTAGCGAGATTTTGGAGCACATTTCTCTTGCTTGCATGGGTTTATTAGTATACTAGTGGGTGATGAGATCATGCAAAAAGGGACGTGCACCCTCGCCCTGTCCACGACCTTCAGCTACTCACGCTTACTGATCGCCTTCATTTCCATGATACCAATTTGCACTCCTCATGCAGTCTACGTGCATCCTCGCCCCGCCCACGACCTTCATTCTTCTCACGCTTATTTATCGCCTTCATCCTCTCATTTTCTCCTTGTAACTGTATTTTCTGTCTACGTTCTTGGGAATCATGACCACCTCCATCTCCCGCCTTCCCGTGCCTGCTTCGACGCTGCTATTTCGATCCAGCTTTTGTCTTCTCATCCTGCTCATCTTGGCCACTCCCCATGCGGCTCTGATCCCCTCTCGAGCCCTGATCTTCCCCTATCACAAGCAACTCGGCCTGCTTGTCCAAGGCAAAGTTCTCTGCCAGGATTGCCAGCGGATGGTTTTTGGGTCAGGAGCTACGCCCACCACCCAGACTGCCCTCGAAGGTAATACGCACTATGTGGAAGAATTGCTTTTGCCATTTGCCTCTCGAGCTATCGAAGAATTGATAAACGCTACATCTTTATCAAACTGATCAGTTAACTGTGCGGTAAATCTTTCAGGCGCGTTCGTAGCAATCAAATGCTACAACAGGGCCAAAAGGCTCGTTAAGTACTCAATAGCTAAAACAAGTAAGTCCGGCGCCTTCTCTGCCAATCTGCACAGCTACGGGCACCCTTTGACGAGCTGTAGGGCAACGCTCCTCTCTTCCCCTCTCAAAAGATGTAGTGTGAAGACAGACTTAAACAACGGCCTGGCGGGAGCGACTCCTGTATTCAAAGAGGAGATCTCAGGCAGGCGTGTATACCTTGTAGGGCCGTTTGCTTTCAAGCCATACTACTGTAAATCATCGCCATAAGCACATGCACCTTACTCTTCAGAATACATTGCGCTAAGAAGGCAAGATGTGGATGCCCTTATAGAACGACGCACCATAGTTTACAGCTCCATGGAGGAAAACCAGATGCTGGGGACTCACCCAAAATGTACAGCGGCAGTAACACTGAAAAAGATCTATTTGTTGCAGCTCGGGATCTCTCTCTCTCTCTCTCCCCCCACATACATGCATGCGCGCCACAAGGAACTTTTGACCAATCTCTATATAGTGAAGTGGTTCCAAACTACGAAATTCATGCATATTTGTTAGATAGAACTAACCATTTTGTCCCCCTTGTCTAGAGAATTGTATTTGCTATATAGGTATCGAGTAAATGTGAGCCTTTATATGGAGAATCAAGTGGATTTTGCCTTTCTTATATAGGAAATTTGATTACCTATATTATGCTATCTAGTAAATGTGAGTTTGAATATGGAGAATAGATTGGATTTTAAGTTTGTTATATAGTGAATTGTATTTCCCATATAGTACAAGTATATTGCTATGTAGGAAATGCAAGATTTTATATGGAGAATAATGTGAGTTTTTAGTTTTCTATGTGGGGAAGTGTATTTCCTATGTAGCCCAAGTATGTTGCTATCTAGGAAATGTGAGTTTGCATATGGAGAATGAATTAGGATCTATGATTTCCATATAGAAAATAAGGTTTCTATCAAACAAATTGGAGAGAATATATCTATCTATTACCTATTAACCGTGGACAAAGGAAAAAAGAAGCAAGGACACATGGCAACTTGGAGACCAAGAGCATGCCACATATCCAAAATTTGAGCCTTTGGACCTTTGAAATACTCTCCTTTATTTGAGAAGTCTGAATATGCTTGAAACTACCTTCATGGTTTTTGAATTTGAAGCAGCGCTTATCTCATGACTGTTTACAAAAATTGGCGTTTTAATAGTTAATGAAGTATTTGAAACTTTGCAACATTAAATGTTAGTCTTTCGTGAACACTCCCTGTTCTTGGACATGTGTGCATGTAAGCAAGATAGACCTAGATGGGGTACTTAGCTCAGATGTGAACTATACGTATAAGTGGCAGCTTCGTTTTCTTTTCAACATCTCAAGGTTTCCTCTGTCTTAGACATTAGATATGCCACACTACATTATTCATGACAACTCAATGGGTGTGTAAGGACAATATTTTTAAAAGAAAATAAAACCGTGTCATCTATCTTAGACACCAGATATTCCACAATATGTTAGTCATGATGCTTAATATATTAATACCTTCATGCACCTAGAGGCATCACATCCGTCCATAAAAATAACCAAGGTTGGATGCATATATATCCATTTATGACATTGAAGGGACAAAACGTGGGTTTTGTAAGAGATATAACTAGATTGCATGTGTTTTGTAAGAGACATAACTAGATTCAAGGATGATTCCTTGATGATTCACGTTTGAAACATGCATAATGTGACTTCCTATCTAGTGTTGTAATGATTTACATGTTGAATGTGCATAATGCAACTTCATAACTTAATCCAATTCTACAATGTCATTCAAGATTGATTTCTTAACCCTCTATTCAATTCACCTTGTATCACAAATAGCCTCGAGGGGTCCAACTTGGGAAATGTAAGTGTACCATGAGAGTTCAAAATGTGGGGTATTTTTATTTTTCAAACTCACATAAATATATTAATGACGAGTAATTTTATGCAATATTTTAAAATTAACAGGTAGGGTGCATTTATTCCCCAAGTCCCAGAAGCAAAAAACTTGAACTTTTCGTCTTCAAAGCACTTCGATAAGCCAAACTGTTGAAATTTTTGCTGAGTTGACCTTCATTTTACACCACCACCAAAGACATTGAACTCTTGGGATTCATACTATTGATGATGTGCAATGCTAGTAGTTTTAAGGATGAAACTTTGACTTTGAGTGCCTTCACAAGGTTGCCAAAAATCCTTCGACTCTTTATTTATGAATTGCTTAATTTTATTTTTTTCAGATCACAAAGTTGAATGGGTTCCAAATATTTATATTCTTTTTCACATGAAAATGGACTTGACAATTTTATTATCTAAATAAATATTTGTGTGTGTGTGTGTGTGTGTGTGTGTGTGTGTGTGGAGATGGAGAGAGAGAGAGAGAGAGGGGGGGGGAGGTACATATGTTAACACATGCACGTGTTTAAATTAAAAGAGATTTCCATTTTCTTCTAGCATAAGGATAGGTCATAAACAATTGGAAGATACCCTATTTTGTATGCTTGAAATCTTTCGCACATCCCATTTCCCTTCAACATCCCAAAATAATAGAATTTGTCATTACGATATATTCTTTACTTCAAACATATGTCTATATCTTCCACTCATGAACTATATGGAAGCTTGGCCATCCATGCATTATTCAAGCATCCTTGTCATAAGCTTACTTGTCTCATGCCATAAGTATGCATAAGTACTCTTATGTCTCTTTGAGGGAGAGCCTGTTGTTTTGAGAGAAGGTTAGCTTGCTCCTTTGCAACAAATACCTCTCCAACGAATGCCCATGCACAAGCTTTCTCTTCAAATGACCGCTTCAAAGGCAGCCTCAAAGGTCTTCTACACAATAACAACATCTCCAGCAACATCTACAGCGGGCAACCTTCATCAACCAGCTCCGCTCATGAACCAGCAATCCCAGCTCTCTAATGCTCGACACCTCTAATTCGGCTCCTGACCTTGGTGTCCAGCGGCCCCAACAAGCTTAGCCTTCTACGCCAAGCTTCAACAAACGGATTAAGAGCATCGATCAACCCGCCTATGTTCTACAACGAACAAGGCTAGCACAATCATCGAACAAGGTAGTCATCGACTAAGGCAAGCAAGACTAGCAGAGCCACGGGTTGCTCTGCAGAGCCAAAGCTATGAACTTCTGAGACTGTTTCGAATGCAGCATCGCACATCGAAGCTAAGGCTCCACCGCTGGCCTTCGCTCCATCGACCTGCTCTCCAAGCGACTCATCGCATGCAACCACAATGCTACAAACGATCAACAGGTCCCTCTGAATGAGCTCCCGTAGCCATGAGTCGGCCACGCTTCACCCACGAGCTACGCTAGTCTTGGCAACGACGCCTCCATCCGAAAGGAGCTCCCTCAACACAGCTCCTTCAACGCAGCAACGCCCTTGACTTGGCTAGTCCAAAGATGGGACTCAGAAATGACCTCTACAATGCCTCGTAGCTCCAAAGCAATCGACGCAACGGACGACTACGGTACCTTCAACGATTGCCTCCAATGAAGCATCACGTCCAACAGTAGTAGCTCCGATGGCTCCTCGATGATCAGCGCCAAGCCCACCGACGGCTCCTTCAAACAGCAGCCCGCAACGGGCTCGACGGCCGCCTCCATCGATGGAGAAGACGACGGAATCCCCAAGATTTTGTTAGAATCTTCGATAGATTTTGGTGCCTCGCGTTCCAACACGTGGTAGATAGAGTTTTGCCATGTGGCAACCTTATCTTAACCATTGCCACATCATCAGCTTATCCATAGTGCCACATCATCAGTGCCACATCATCAAGCCACGTCATCACTGACTACCACATCACTTGCCACATCATCAGGTACATGTCATCAGTGCCACGTCAGCATTGCCATGTCACCCTACTGACATCATTTGTGCCACCTCAGCACTACCCCTCAGTAGTCTAGTCAGCACTGACCCTCTGCAGGCACAGTCCCTTGCCAGGCACACTATGCACACACTGCATGTGCACACTCCTGCCACCTCAGCACAGAGCTTCACTGGCACACCTCTTGCTAAGCACAGTGCCACATCATCACTGCATGTGACTCACAGTGACACATCATCATTGAGCACATTTGCACTCCTTTTGCCCCTCCACCTAGATCAAGTCATATCTCTTGATCTAGGAAGAATTTGAGGGCGGTCCAAAAAGGAAAGTCGCTTGTTTTTTCGTGCTCTATGTGCTCGTTACATCATGTGCACATTTCGGTGCAAGTTACACTCACATTTGAGCCTCGCCGACAAAACCACTTCCTTCACACACATTTGCCTCTACATCGACGCATCTGACCCAGCACTTAAAAAGAACAAAAGAAAAGGAATTATTTGCTGTTCTTTCATCGATCGATGGTTGGTTTCGATCTAGATCAAAGTAGACTAGATCGCCATAGAGGGGACGCTTTGAATTTCCCCAAGTTGCCAATCTAAGCCATGCCCGAAATTCCCGACTAGTACCTACGCTCACATCCGATTTCACATCATTACATTACCTGAAACCTTACGTTCATCAGTTCAGTGAGCAGACTTCAGAGTTCAGAGGCATTGCAGATTGATTCAGTGGGCAGATAGCACTTAATTTCACACACACACATGCCACCATTGTAAATCCTATTCGGCTATCTCATGGCATCGTGCACATCATTTTTAGCCTTGTAAAGCCTCTTGGCTATTCCCGACATCATTGCCACAAGCCTTGTAACACAGATCAAATTTTATATACTACAGTTCTATCTTCACCGACGGTACAGAGATTTCACTTAGCATCTTCAGTGTATTTGCAGTTGATTCATACAAAGTTTTTCAGGACACTTTTTGAGTACATTTTTTGCACCATGTCGGCTAGCAACCTCAATCTGGAGGCATCTGCTAAGTTAGACAACTCCAATTATGGTACATGGAAATACCGAACGGAGACCATTCTTATGCTTTAGGACAAATGGGAGTATGTTGATGGGTCTACACCTAGACCATTGGCCGATCCAGCCACCAGTAGCTCTACTCCATCTGTTGTCACAGCACCAGCAATGGAATCTACATCGGGATCTACATCTACACAGTCAAGACATCAAAAGAAGCATGGGATATGTTCGCAGCTCAACACAGTCAAGACATCAAAAGAAGCATGGGATATGTTCGCAGCTCTCTACGAGTCCAAGAACACATCCAGGATTCTCACCCTGAGAAACCAGATCAACCAGAGTTTCCGCAACAGTAGTGAAACCGGTCATGCTTATGTACTCCACATCAAAGACTACAACAATCAACTTGCAGCAGTAGGAGAGACTATGAATCCCACAGAAATGGTTCAAGTAATCCTGAATGGACTAGGAGAAGGATATGAGAATCTAGTCCAGAGTATTGCCATCCAACGGCAAATTCCAACACTGGAAGAACTTCAGTCAGTTCTACTTGGTGAAGAACTCAGGAATCACGCCATTCAAGCATGTAAAGGTTATTCTAATGATCAGGCTTTCACAGCTTCAAATAGAAGCCGAGGCAAAGGTAGAAACAGAGGTAGGTCATACCAGAAAAGTGGTCATCATCAACAAAATCAAAGTCAGAATCAGCATCAGCATCAGCAACATCCTCAACAACATCAAAATCAGCAAAGAGGAAATCATTCCAACCGAGGAAGACTTCAGGGACGAGGGAATGCATCCACCAATGTGTCAAACATCCAGTGCAACTACTGTCACAAGTTTGGACACTATGAAAGAGATTGCTGCAAGAAGCAGTATGACCAAGGCGGTCAATCCAGCAATAATCCCCGAGGGAATTCCCGAGGAAGAGGAAATCATCGTGGTGGACATTCTAGTCACAGTCATTTTGCAAATGAACATGGAAATATGTTTCTTGCAAGTGAAGAATTGCATCAGACTGATACAATGCACCTAGACACTGATTTCAATCCCAAAGAGGATTACAGCTATCAAGTCGACCAAGTGGAATAGGATCCTTGGTACATCGACAGCGGTGCATTATCTCATATGACAAATCATCAGGAATGGTTCACAGAAATGAAGCCATTAGAAGGACAAAAGAATGTCATCCACACAGCAGACAATACACCGAATCCAGTTCAAGGGACAGGTATTATCCCTATGAACAATTTCACTGGTACAAAAGGATTAGTCAAAGATGTGCTCTATGTTCCGAAGCTCAACAAGAACCTTTTGTCAGTAGGTCAAATGACGGAACACAACTACAAAGTCATCTTCGATGGTGATGAATGCACTATCAGAGACAAATCCAAAAGAGGTCAGCTAGTAGCAAAAGGTGTCAAGGAAGGACGCTTATACAGGATGCTAGCTACAGTACGAGATAAGCATGCCATGTCATCTCAAATGCAACAGATGCCACTATCTGCAAGATGGCACAAGAGATATGCTCATGTCAACTTCAAGTACTTGTTAGATCTCAGGAATCAGAATATGGCAATTGGGATTCCGAAGCTACAGTTTCTTGGAAAGCTTTGTGAAGCATGCTGCTTCGGCAAACAAAAGCGAACCAACTTTGTCAGAAGTACCTCTCATGCACGAGGTATTCTTGATTTGATACATACAGATGTATGGGGTTATGCCCAGACCCGCAGCATCAATGGTTCACTTTACTACTTGACCTTCATCGACGACCACAGCAAATATTGTTGGGTCTACTTTCTGAAAGAGAAATCTGAAGTGTTTGCCAAATTTCAAGAATTCAAAGCCATGGTAGAAAACCAAACAGGCAGAAAGATCAAGGTCATAAGATCAGACAGAGGAGGTGAATACATGTCTTCAGCATTCATGAACTTTTGCAAAAATCACGGCATTCGAAGACAATTCACATGTGCAGATACTCCTCAGCAGAATGCAAGAGCTGAAAGGAAGAATGGGACTTTAGCAGACAGTGCTAGAGCAATGCTTAGTGAAAAGCATCTTCCGAATCAGTATTGGGCAAAAGCAATAGCTACAGCTAACTACTTGCTTAACCGGCTTCCTACCGAACCGATACAAGGTATGACTCCTTATGAAGCATTCACTGGACACAAGCCATGCATTGGGCATCTCCGCATATTTGGTTGCATAGCATATGCCCACATACATGATGATCATCACAGGAAATTGGATGCGAAGTCACGCAAATGCATCATGGTTGGCTACAATGAAGAAAGCAAAGCATACAAATTGTATGCTCCCATCAACCGCAAAGTCATTATCTCCAAAGATGTAATCTTTGATGAGGAATCAGAATGGAAAACCTCACCTACACAGGAGATAGAAGCATCGACTTCATAGTCATCTACAGAACAGGTTGATGAAGAAGAGCAAGAAATGCCAGCAACACCCCAAGCAGCGCCACAGCAACTCAGATGGTCTACTAGGGAAAGCAGACCACCAGCTAGATTGACATATGCTCAGAAAGGCAAAGCAATTCAGGTGGAAACCACCAACTATGCTCTTATGACTACCATCATGGCTACAGAAGAGCCAGTGTACTTTGAAGACGCAGTAGACAAGCCAGAATGGCAAACTGCTATGAATGAAGAAATGGATGCTTTATATAAAAATAACACTTGGGAATTATGTGACCTTCCACCAGGAAAGAAGGCCATAGCCAACAAATGGGTATATAAAGTGAAGTATAATCCAGATGGCAGTATTCAAAGATATAAAGCTAGACTAGTTGCAAAAGGATTTGCACAACAATATGGTCAAGATTATGATGAGACTTATGCTCCAGTAGCAAAGATGGATTCCATACGGTTCTTGATATCACTAGCAACACTCAGTAAATGGAATGTGTATCAGCTTGATGTCAAGAATGCATTTCTCAATGGTTATCTAGACGAGGAAGTCTACATGCAACAACCAGTAGGTTATGTTGAACCAAGAAAGGAGGAAAAGGTTTGCCATCTCAAGAAAAGTCTCTATAGCTTAAAGCAAGCACCCAGAAGTTGGTACAGCAGAATTGACAAGTATTTTGCTAATCTGGGATACATGAAGTCCAATGCAAATCATACTCTCTACTACAAAGTTCAAGTGAAGACATTACTATTGCACTCTTGTACGTAGATGATCTGATTGTGACAGGAAGCAAGGATAGCTTCATCAGAAAATTAAAACAAGAGTTATCTGCAGAGTTCGACATGAAAGATCTTGGACTTATGCACTATTGTCTTGGAATTGAGTTCTGGAGAGATTCAGATAGCACATTTATGAGTCAACTCAAGTATGTTGATAGTCTCCTGAAGAAGTTTCATATGGCAGATTGCAAGATTGCAGCCACTTCCATGGAACAGAGTTTGAAACTTACTAAAGATTCAGAAAAGCCTATAGTCAATGACAGATACTACAAGCAGCTCATTGGATCTCTTATATATTTGACAATCACATGGCTAGATATTTGTTATGCAGTAAGCTCACAAGCACAGTTTATGGCAAATCCAAAACAGTCTCATTGGAATGCAGCCAAAAGAGTCTTGAGATACATAAGAGGTACAAGACAGTTTGGGATAGAATACAGAGGAAGTCATCCACGGTTGCATGGATACTGTGATAGTGACTATGCCGGAGATCATGAGACCAGGAGATCGACACAGGGATATGCATTTTTCCTTGGTCAAGGTGCTATATCATGGTTGTCAAACAAACAACCAACTGTTTCTTTGTCTTCGACTGAAGCAAAATATAGGGCACTCACTACAGGTGCATGTGAGGCTATATGGCTCAGAAGACTATTGTCAGAAACAGATTACTTTGATGAGTCAAAGCCAATAACAATATACTGTGATAATCAATCGGCTCAAGCATTGGTTAAAAATCCAGTATATCACTCCAGGACAAAGCACATTGATGTCAAAGAGCACTTCATTAGAGAAAGAGTGTTACTTGGTGACATCACACTGCAGCATTGTGATAGCAAAGAAAATGTTGCAGACATCTTTACCAAACCACTCGGTAGCTATTCGAGAAACACCGACTAGCTCTTGGTTTGATGCAGAGGAAGGACATTCCCATTAAAGGGGTGTGATGGAATGTAATGCTCAGTCCTTCTTCGATTCCCCAGAATCATCATCTTGAGGGAAGGCCTACTTCATGATGTTGATCTTGAGGGAAGGTGTTGAGAGTTCACGCTCAACATCATGTGATCATGTGTGCATAGCACCATCACGTGATCATATGTGCATAGCACTAACCTTATAGAGTGCTATAAAGGAAAGGGTTAGATCCCCTAACCCTAATCCTAAAAGGGTTTGTATATATTCTATTTTTTCAACTAAATCTAGTGTACAGTTAGTCATTTGTGGTGTGCTCTCTAGCTGTGCCCTCTCTCCTCATCTCCACTCTTCTCCTCTCCCCTCAGGGGGCCGACGGGAGGGGAGGCGGGGAAGGGGGAGGGGGCGACGGGAGGGCGGGAGGAGAGGAGGGAGGGGGGTTTAACAGCCCGGGAAGGGGGAGGGGAGGCGGGGAAGGTAGGACGGGGAGGGGGCGAGAGGGAGGGGAGGCGAGGAAGGGAGGGCGGGGAGGGGGTGAGAGGGCGGGGAGGGGGCGAGACGGCAGGGGGGTTTACCCCCACTTGTTGCATGCGCAATAGGTGGGGTGGGGGTATTATTACCCCCATGGGTGGGTTTAACCCTCCCCCTCCCTCCTCTCGTCCCCCCTCCCCCCACCCTCCCGCCTCCCCTCCCCCTTCCCCGCGCCTCACCCCCCCCACCCCACCATAGGTGGGGGGGAAATCCCCTCCCACCCACCTGTTGCATGCACAACAGGTGGGGGGGGGGGGGGTAACCCCCCCTCCCCGTGCCCTGCCCCTCCCCACCTCCCCTCCCCGTGCCCTCCCCCTCCCCCGCCTCCCCTCCCCCTCCCCCTTCCCCCTCGCCCTCCCCCTCTCCCTTCCCCCTCCCCCTTCCCCTCCTCGCGCCCCTCCCCCTTCCCCTCCTCCACCCCCGCCCCTTCCCTGCGCCCCTCCCCCTTCCCCTCCCCTGCCCCTTCCCCGCGCCCCTCCCCCTTCCCTGCGCCCCTCCCCTCCCCCTTCCCCGCGCCCCTCCCCCTTTCCCTTCCCTGCGCCCCTCCCCCTCCCCCTTCCCCGTGCCCTCCCCCTTCACTGGCGGGGAGGGGAAGGGAAGGGGAAGGGAGGGAAGGGGAAGGGAGGGACGGCGGGGAAGGGGAGAAAGGGGCCGCGGGGAGGGGGAGGGGGAGGGGAAGGGAGGGACGGCGGGGAGGGAGGGGCCAACGCGGAGGGGGGGTGGGGAAGGGAGGGGCCGGCGGGGAGGGGAAGGGGGAGGGAGAGGAGGGAAAGGGAGGGGGAAGGGCCGGCAGGGAGGGGGAGGGGGAGGGAGAGGAGGGGAAGGGAGGGGCCGGTGGGGAGGGGGAGGCGGGGAAGGGGAGGGGAAGGGAGGGCAGGGAGGAGAGAGGAAGGGGAAGGGGGAGGAGAGGGGAAGGGAGGGGGAGGGGAGGAGAGGAAGCCGGAGGAGGGAGGGGAGAAGCGGGGGGAGAGGGGAAGGGAGGGGGAGAGAGGAAGCGGGAGAAGAAGGGAGAGGAGAGAGGAAGGGAGGGGGAGGGGAGGGCAAGGGAGGGGAGGGAGGAGAGGGGAAGGGAGGGGAGAGAGGAAGCAGGAGGAGAGGGGATGGGAAGCAGGAGGGGAGGGACGAGAGGGAGGGAGGGAGTACCTAGGTGGAGAGGTGGTGGAGCTCCAGGAAAGTTGTGAGAGAGAATGAGGAGAAATAGAGTTTTATAGGAAATAGGTAGCTTTTAGGTCAAGTCAGCTTTTTTTAGTTTTTAAGGTTTTTTTAGTTCTTTTAGGTTCACTATAAGTAGTCTAAGAACATTCTTCATTCTCTCTTTCATTCAAAGATCATTCTTTTACACTCCACGCTTCTCTCCTCTCATCAACCTGTTGCAGGATTCTCAAAAATTTTCAAAATGTTGCAAGAGGTGAGTTCATTTCTAACCTATTGCGTACGCAAGAACTTCTAAGAATCAAGTTTTTGTAAATTTGAATTTTTTTTCAAATCCGATTCTTTTCTCAAAAACTTGTGTGTACGCAACAACTTCAAAAAACCATTTTTGCATTAAATCTTTTTTCCCACAAATTTTCCTCTTTACCTCAAACTCTCACAACCTATTTTCAGAAATTTCTCTCCTAGCATATTGGGCATGCAACAATTTTTCAAAAAAAAAAAAGTCTATTACAAATTTCTCTCTCAACCTCAAAACCACTCAAACCTCCCTACCTATTGCGTACACAACTTCAAAACAAAATTTAATCATAAATCTCTCCAAAAAACTCCTCAACAAAAAAAAAAACAATCTATTACAAATTTCTCTCTCAACCTCAAGACCACTCAAACCCTACCTATTGCGTATGCAATAACTTCAAAACAAAATTTAATCATAAATCTCTCCAAAAAACTCCTCAACAAAAAAAAACAATCTATTACAAATTTCTCTCTCAATCTCAAAACCACTCAAACCTCCCTACCTATTGTGTACGCAACAACTTCGAAACTCCAAAAAACTCTTCTCACGACACTTTATTACAAATTTCTCTCTCAACCTCAAAACCACTCAAACCTCCCTACCTATTGCATACGCAACAACTTCAAAACAAAATTTAATCATAAATCTTTCCAAAAAACTCTTCTCACGACACTTTATTAATATAAAAATCCATTTATAATATTTTTACTCCATAATATAATAAATTTTTATTAACTAATGTTAAAATATAATTTTGCTAAAAATATATATTATTAATCTATAAATTAATATAAATATTATATAATTATTATATAAATAAATATATAAATACATTAATTTTAAAAAATATAACTTGAAAGGGAGGTCTTCTAGCATATGTGCTTTATATAATACTTATTCTTAAAACAATGAAAAATTAGTGAATATATTGCTATTCTATATATTATGAACTTAAAAACTATATAAATTAAATATTATATAAATTTAAATAAATATATAAATTATTAATATTATACATTAATAACATTTAAAATTATGTAGATTATATACTAATAACCTTTCAATTTTAAAAAGTAGTCAATCAAAGAATTGAATTAATTTAAAAAATAAGAAAATATTAAATTTTACACACTTACTTTTAGCATGTACGCTTTTCTTCCATGTGTATAATACTTGTTAGTTAGCCAAAGAATGAAAAATTAGATAATAAATTTGTAAGGTAGGTATTTAAAACCATAGAATCTAGAAGAGGTTTAGCATACTTACTTATCTTTATTACTATGTGTAATACTTTGCAAAAACCTTAAACAAAGTTTAAGGCTTTGCACAAAACTACAGTATCATCAGGGAAAAGCTCAAAAAATGACTTTTTCTTTGAAACCACTTAACAGGCTCTCAAAACCACTTCGTAAAGCCAAAATGACTTTTCCAAAGGTTCCTCCAAGGTCACCTTGGCATATCACGAGTGGAGCTCAATACCTCAACGACCAGTGCCATTCTCTATGTGGGATTGTGGAGAATGGCACCGGTGCCATTCTCCATGTGAGTTTGGCTTTCCTATGGACATTGGCACTAGTGTCGATCTCCATGAATTGAACCCAAGACCTCCCCATTCACAAAAGGAAGACTTACCAATGGGCCAGCAAATAGGAAGTGAAGAAAGTGTTATGATATTCTTATATGGTGAAATCTCATGAACTGTAACTCTCTAACCGTACGGAGTTTCCTCTTATTGTAAAAAGAAAAAGTGCTTCATTTCATGTGCTCTATTCATATCTCATACTAGATCGCAGATTCTGAACTTTTTAAGTTCAATCCTTGGACACACACCACACGAGGAGGGTGGATATTTATGTCACTTCTCGATGAGTTCAAGGATTTGGTGCTTGGTCCTCCACTCATTACGGCTACCAATTGGCGAGATCTCTTTCTTGATCTTCATGTTGATCTTCAACAATTGATTGTACAATGCATTGCTCAAGAGACGACGGGTGGGATGATACACCGTGGATGATTCAAGGTGAAGAACTAGTGATACACTGGGAGGATTTTGATTTCAATTCTACTCATTATGCGGTGATCAAGTTACTTGCTGCATCGGAGGTAATTAAAAGGGTGGGATGTTCCCCAAGCTTGGGGGGAGATTTGGCGCATTTGCTTATTAATTCCTGTGGATAAGCTCGTCTTGAATTATTTCTTCTCGATCTCACTACAAAGGTTTCTAGGGCTCAGCTAGGTAATGTTTCAACCAAGGAATCCCTTTGTACCTAATCAACCCTTTGTGCCTCATTTTGAGCTTCAAGTTGTAATTCTTTTTGGTCTAAAGATAAAGGATTGCAAGTTTATTTGGTGCTGAAAGTCTTGCCCAAGTATTGAATTCTCCCCACCCTCTCCTTTTACCTATCTTGGACTACCAAGAAACTTGGGATGTGTGGATTTTAGTCTTGGTGTGATGACATCTTGGCTCCTCCAATTTGACGACGCATACAAACCTTCGACCAAGGCTACTAGTGTGGGTGTGAAGCTCACTTCACCAAGGGGTGAAGTGTATTGTTATAGCAAGTCTACACTAGCAAGTACTTACAACCAAGCTAAGTACTCAACACTCATTTTTGGGCTACAAAAGGCACAAGAACATCGGATCAAGCAACTTGAGGTGCAAGGAGATTCTCAACTCATGTGTGAACAAGTTAGTGGAAGGTGGAAGGTGCGGAGCAAAGGCTTGGTTCCATGACATCAACAAGCATTGGAACTTTGCCAACAATTTGAAGAGGTAAAAATTCAACATATCCCTCGAGCTCAAAATCTAGTTGCTGATTTCTTGGCACGTGAAGCTTGTACTTCAATCACGCATGAAGCAAGTGGAAGCACCGCCCCAACAAAGCCTCCAATCTACGTGTCTTTGACTCACGGTTCTTCGTCTCCGTAGCTATAAAACCTCTCTGTTTCTACACCTCCATCCTGCGTGTGATTCCTATGCATTTTCTATGCGCTTCCATGCAAAATTGCTCCTGTGCATCTTCTATGCGTCGCCACGCAAAACTGCTCCTATGCATCTTCAATAGACCTCGCGCCCCCCCCCCTCTATCTTCTTCTTCTCCTTCTCCCTCTCTTCTCTTCTCCTCTCCTCTCCTCTCCTCTCTTTTTATTAAAGAGTGGGAATTGAACCCAAGACCTCCCCATTCACAAAAGGAAGACTTACCAATGGGCCAACAAATAGGAAGTGAAGAAAGTGTTATGATATTCTTATATGGTGAAATATCATGAACTGTAACTCTCTAACCATAGGGAGTTTCCTCTTGTTGTAAAAAGAAAAAGTGCTTCATTTCATGTGCTCTATTCATATCTCATACTAGATCACAGGTTCTGAACTTTTTTAAGTTCAATCCTTGGACACACGTCACACGAGGAGGGTGGATATTTATGTCACTTCTCGACAAGTTCAAGAATTTGGTGCTTGGTCCTCCACTCATTATGGCTACCAATTGGTGAGATCTCTTTCTTGATCTTCATGTCAACCTTCAACAACTGATTGTATAATGCATTGCTCAAGAGATGACGGGTGGGATGATACACCGTGGATGATTCAAGGTGAAGAACTAGTGATACACTGGGAGGATTTTTATTTCAATTCTACTCATTATGCGGTGATCAAGCTACTTGCTGCATCGGAGGTAATTAAAAGGGTGGTATGTTCCCCAAGCTTGGGGGGAGATTTGGCACATCTGCTTATTAATTCCTATGGATAAGCTCGTCTTGAATGATTTCTTCTCGATCTCACTACAAAGGTTTCTAGGGCTCAGGTAGGTAATGTTTCGACCAAGGAATCCCTTTGTACCTAATCAACCCTTTGTGCCTCATTTTGAGCTTCAAGTTGTAATTCTTTTTAGTCTAAAGATAAACTATCAAAAAAGGATTGCAAGTTTATTTGGTGCTGAATGTCTTGCTCAAGTATTGAATTCACCCCACCCTCTCCTTCTACCTATCTTGGACTATCGAGAAACTTGGGATGTCTGGATTTTAGTCTTGGTGTGATGACATCTTGGCTCCTCCAATTTGATGGCGCATACAAACCTTCGACCAAGGCTGCTAGTGTGGGTGTGAAGCTCACTTCACCAAGGGGTGAGGTGTATTATTATAGCAAGTCTGCACTAGCAAGTACTTGCAACCAAGTTGAGTACTCGGCACTCATTTTTGGGCTACAAAAGGTGCAAGAACATCGGATCAAGCAACTTGAGGTGCAAGGAGATTCTCAACTCGTGTGTGAACAGTGTAAAGAAGGATGCAATATCATGCCTCGACCAATAAGGGTTGGTCCTTTTAAGATTGTTTATGAGCTATTCTATGCTGAAGATTCTTCCCATATAGTATTTCACAATACACCAGTCACACCCTACCCTGCCTATGTGTGCTTTGTGGATGTATCTTCACCTGATTTTCAGTTCAAGCTACCTCTTTCCATTGTTTGCCACTAGATAAGCCTCATTTCATCTCTCTCTTTTCCATTTTTCAAGCGTGACTGACATTCCCGTGTTCTATGGATGGGTTGAAGAAAATCCAAATGAGTATCTTGTGGCCTTCAAGCGCCGTTGTGTTTCTCTCAACTTTCTTACTGAAGATAGATGGCTGTTGGTTCTTCCCACATTTCTAAAGGGTTTGGCTCAAGTGTGGTATGAGAAGCAGAAGACGTTCGCCAAAGCTAGCCAAGGTTGACAGCAGCGATGATTGAGTATTTCGGCAAAGAAGAGGAGCCAAAGAATGTGTACCTACATGTGGCAAACTTGAAGCAGTCAGAAGGTGAGATGGCGCGTCGATATGTGGATCGAGTGACCATGCTCTTGGACCGTTTAATTGCCATGCAGGAGGACAATGCCGAATTTTGAGTTAGAATGACTCAACATGTGCTGGGCTATCTTGTAGCAAGAGCAAGTGATGAATTCTGCCTTAAGCTTAAATGGGAGAATCCAAAAATCATGGTGCTAGCACATGAGATTGTTCAAAAGTTTAATAAAGTTCAGTCTGACCCTGCTTCAAAGAAGATGGTTGTCCCTCCGCATCCCCCTCAATACTTGCAACAACAACCTAGGGGGTTCCAACTCAAGGGCATACCCCCACCCCCCATCAGGGATGTATCCACTGCCTCCACCTGAAATGTTTGGTCCTCCCTTAGGTGCTTACCCTCAACAAGGTGTATATCCTCACCCTCCACTTGGAAGATTTCCCCAGCCTTGCCCACGAGCCCTCCTCCTTTCTACTCCCGCGTCCCCTCCTACTAAAGAACCCAGAGTCAATGACCTAGCCAAGGCCCTGAATGGTCTTTGGCTTGAGGTGGTAGGCATCAGAAATAAATCCAATCGCCCTCCAAGAGAATGTGCCAATGTTGTGTGGTACGAGTGCCACCAGAAGGGTCACTATCGCACCAAATGTCCCAATATTCCAAGGGTGAATCTTCTAAGTGGATTAGGCACTGAGGATTCTGACATAGAGGTCCTTGACCTCGGGAAGAGAAGTCGAACCACCTCGAACCCCTCTCCAAACCATGGACCGGGCCGCCCCAAGAAGAAGGTGTCCTTCTCAGAGCCCTCAAATGCTGAGATGGCAGACCCACCAACAGAGAAGACTAAAAGATCTCGTAGGAGTAAGTGGTCACCCTCGGATTTTCCTATCGGCTCAGGGCAAGAAGACTATTCGGTTGTTCAGGACCTTGCTCATCGGTCTTTCAGCATCACGCTTCCTCAACTAATATCATTAAGCCCTAAGGTGAGATGTGAGCTGCAACAAGGGCTCTCAACAAGGAAAAGCAAGAAAAAGGGAAAGGTAAGAGATATTTCTTCTATCTCTAAAGAAGTTGATCGGCACCTGCATACAGTAGATGTCATCATGGATAACTGCCGTGTCAAGAGTGTGTGTGTTGATGGGGGAGCTGCATGTAACATCATGGTGCTCGATATCATGAAGAAGTTGAATTTGAAATGCACCAGGCGTTCCTCCACTCGAATCAAGGTAGCAAATGGTCGATGACTCGCCACCCTGGGAGTCATTGAGGATTTGCCCATCACTGTCAATGGGTTCACCACCACTGTCAATTTCTATGTAGTGGACATTGAAGATACAGGCAGGAGTTACCCAGCCATACTTGGGAGACCGTGGTTGAGAAAGAGTGATGTAGTCAGCTATTGGAAGACAGGACACATGTCTTTTGGTGCTTCGAAGGAGAAGATCCCAATGCAACTAGGTGCCACTAAACCAGAAGAAGAAGAGGAGTAGGACAGTGATACTCGCTCATCCTCGGTGTCTGAGTCAATCGAAGATTCAGACGGGGGGAGGAGTTCTCAGAAGAAGAATTTTACATGATGGGGGTGTCTCCGACCCCGCCACTCATTGAAAAGGTAACAGCTAGTCCTCAACAGCTTGAATCTATGCTTTCCCCTGACCTCACTCCAAGTGAGAAAGATGAGTTCCTAGTAATATTCAAAGATTTCCCTGACCTCTTCGCAACTAGCTACCACCACCTTCGCCATGTGACTACCATACAACACAAGATAGAGCTGAAGCCTGATGATAAGCCAGTGGCTCAGAAGTATCGAAGGTTAGGGCCCCTATAGACCGACGCTTTGCGCTCAGAGTTGTGAAAGCTTGTAGAAGCTAGGTTTATTGTTCTAGTCCACAATACTGAATGGGTAAAAAAAAACCAACAAGTGGTGGGTCTGCATTGACTATAAAAAAACTCAATGCAGCCACCAAGAGGGACCATCATCCTCTTCCCTTTCAAGACCTCATTTTCAGAAGGTAAGTGGTCATGAGATGTATACTTTTTGTGATGGTTACTTCGGGTTTTATCAAATCAAAATTGCTAAGGAGGATGTGCTCAAAACCACATTTGCCACACCCTGGGGGACGTTTGCATTCAAAGTAATGCCATTTGGCCTCACCAATGCTCCTGCTACCTTTCAAAGATTTATGCAGATGGTGTTTGCTCCTTATTTGGGGGTTTTCTTGGAGGTGTTTTTAGATGATTTTTGTATATTCTCGACACATAAGGAGCACATCATGAAGGTTAGGTTGGCCTTCCAAAGGGTCAATGATGTAAATGGCAGTCTCAAGCCTGATAAATGCACCATTGGGGCCACTCAAGGGAGGTTACTGGGGCATATTGTCTCATCCGAGGGCATCAAGCCTGACCCCGAGAAGGTAGAAGCTCTCCTCACCAACAACAAAATGTCAGGTACGCTCATTTATCAATCTAGCAGGATACTATCACCCCTTCATTGATGATCAATATGCTTCTTTGATGTGACCCATGACTATGCTATTAAAAGATGGGGTTGATTTCTCTTGGGATGAGGATTGTGATCATGGGTTTGTACAAATCAAGAGTGCTCTGGCTTCAGAACCCATTCTACACAATCTTGATTGGTCAAAGATTTTCTATATCAATCCTGGGTTTGGTGAGCACACTCTGGCAGGTATTCTTCTGCAGTAAGGGGAGGATCGGTTCATGTATCCCATCCGATTTGCTTCTCGACAATTGCTCGAAACTGAATGATGCTACTCTGAAGCTGACAAGCATGCCTTGTCTTTGGTGTTCTGCATTGAGAAATTTAAGCATTATGTGGCTGGAAAGTCCTTCATTATAATCTCTAGCAATGGTCTTGCAAAGCAGGTTCTTCAATCACCAAATCCCATGGGCCGGTTGGCCAAATGGTTGGCAGTTCTACAAGAATATGATTTTTCTTTCAAAATTGTAAAGGGGGTTGTTCCAACTTGAAGAATGCTTTGATTGATTTAGAGGAGTGCCTCGATGTAACCCTTGTAGTAGCATAGAAGTTGGGAATCCATGGTATAGTGCTATCTATAGATTTCTGACCACTTTCTCCTTTCCTCCAGAAAGTACTAGCTATGAGAGAAAGAAGATCCGTAGAGATAGTAGGTGCTACACTCTCTTTGATGGGATGTACTGTCAAGGCATGGATGGGGTACTAAGATGGGCCATTGATGTAGATGTACCTAAGGTATTGAAGCATTGTCATGATGGATTTTGTGGAGACCACTATGCCAGTGACTATACAGCTAAGAAGACTTTACATGCTGGGTACTATTGGCCGACCTTGTTCAAAGATGTCACTATGTATTGTAAAACTTGTGAACCATGCCAATTCTTTGGTAGGAAGGATTTGCGTCCTGGGCAACATCACCTAGTGATGTCCATCCATCCATTTCAAAAGTGGGGAATAGATTTTGTTGGGCCCCTACCCATGACTACCTGCAAAAAGAAGTATCTACTGGTAGCCACTCAGTATGTCACTAAGTGGGCTGAAGCTATCACCCTCCCCACTGCAAATGGTAAGGCAGTTTCAAATTTCATATTTGAATGTATCTAGACAAGGTTTGGGACACCCATGGAAATAGTATCTGACCATGGGAGTCCATTCTTAAATGAAGCAGTGGAGTTGCTCATGGATCGCATGGGTATTGATCACCGCGCTTCTAGCATCTATCATCTAGCTAAGAAGACTTTACATGCTGGGTACTATTGGCTGACCTTGTTCAAAGATGTCACTATGTATTGCAAAACTTGTGAACCATGCCAATTCTTTGGCAGGAAGGATTTGCGTCCTGGGCAACATCACCCAGTGATGTCCATCCATCCATTTCAAAAGTGGGGAATAGATTTTGTTGGGCCCCTACCCATGACTACCTGCAAAAAGAAATATCTGCTGGTAGCCACTCAGTATGTCACTAAGTGGGCTAAAGCTATCACCCTCCCCACTGCAAATGGTAAGGCAGTTTCAAATTTCATATTTGAATGTATCTACACAAGGTTTGGGACACCCATGGAAATAGTATCTGACCATGGGAGTCCATTCTTAAATGAAGCAGTGGAGTTGCTCATGGATTGCATGGGTATTGATCACTGCGCTTCTAGCATCTATCATCCAGCATCCATGGGACAAACGGAGCAAACCAATGGCCTCCTTTGTAAAACCATGGAGAAAATGGCCATAGGGAACAGGAGCCAGTGGGATCAAAAGGTCACCGAAGCCATGTGGGCTTACATCACTCGTAAAACGTCTACAAGTCACACTCCTTTTGAGTTGGTGTACGGTATTGAGGTAGTTTTACCAATAGAGATAGAAATTATGGCCTTGATATTGGCATGAGAACAAAGGATGACAGAAGATGAACATGTAAAGGTTAGGTTGGTACAACTTGAGAAGCTAGATGAAACCCGATGCCTTGCACTCCATCAAATAGAGATCCAAAAGAACCGACAAAAGGCCCACATGGATGCTAAGATTCACAAGAAATGGGAAAGACACTTTGCTAAGCACGATGTGGCATGCTTTGATAATAGATTGGACCACCAGATGGATAAAAAGTTCCTTCCACTCTGGACCAGTCCATACAAAGTCATCAAGGAACATAGCAATGGGTCTGTACAAGTACAGGAGCTGCATGAGCCATATGGCAAGAAGGTGATCAACAAGCGTTATCTCAAGCCCTTCTTTGTTCATGACGGTCCCAGGCATGGAAATGCTGTGCATTCCCTGCCTGGGGGGGAACTGTTATGAATAAATTTGACCAAGGTAAAAGGCATAAATATATGTGTGTGCTTGTATGTGTGGCAATAGTATAATAAAATATGGTGTGCATAGGGCCTAGGGTTGAGGTGGCAGGGCATGACCATGTGCCACCCTTCCACGTAAGAGGACTCATAAGGTGTGTTGTACATAATCCATGGTAGTTATATTATAAAATGGTAAGGTGGCACGGTTCCTCCATGTGCCACCCCTCCACCTAGGCGGCCCCATGCCTGCATTTAGTGAGACATGGCCCAAGGACCATGGGAGAAGTAATATAAAATAGGTGGAGATGGATATTATATTGGATTATTCCCTCCATGTAGGATAGGCCCATGTGGGGGGGGTGTAGATAGTCAAAGAATGCAAGTTAAATAGTGGGGAAAGTAGGATGAGGTGGCAAGACTTCTTGTGCCAACCCTCCACTTGTCCTCCTAGATGTTTGAACGAATTATAAAATTGGGAGGAGACCAAGAGAGTATCTTAGACTTGGTATATGGGGTTTGATTTATGTGGAAAAATGAGGCAAAGGGTTGTCGCACACAATTGAGCATGTGTACCCACCTAGCCCACATGGGAGACTCTTCCACACACACCATGCATGTGGGAGGATGCATTTATTGGGAGAGACCCCCTCTCTTGGCTATAAAAGGAGGGGGCTATTCCTTGATAATACACGCTCATTCTTGTAAAGCCACCTAGCTAGTACTTTGATTTCCCCCATCCTTCCTTTCAAATAAAGCATGACTCTCTTCCCTTGATGTCTCCATCTCTACATTCCACCTCCCATCATGTACATGCTCCTCTTCCCCCTCTTCCTTCCCCCTTGTGCCATAGTCCCCCTCTTCATTCCCACCCCACGTTCCCTTTTCCTCCATGGCCCTCGAGTGTCACCATGCCTAGCGCCTAGCCTCATGCCTTGATTTCTTTTCTAGTTAATAGTGCCAATCTCAATATAATCATATGGTGTTGTGGACAATGGCACTAGTGCCATTCTCTAACCATCATCTGTGACAATTTGACATACATGGAATCATTTGAATTCTATATGAGTTGAAGTTTGGAAAGTGGCACTGGTGCCATTATCCACAAACTCATGTGAATATTTGAAGAATGGCACCGATGTCATTCATACATGGAGAATGGAGAATGGCACTAGTGCCATTCTCCTCAATCCTTGTGATTAAGGGCACAAGTGCCAGTCTTAATATTATAATCATATGGTGTGGTGGAAAATGTCACCAGTGCCATTCTCCAATCATCATCTATGAAAACATCAATTGACATCTAGGGAATGGGACCAAAACCATCATGTGCAATCCACAAGATTAATCACTATATGGCTAAAGTTTTGACCATCTAGCTTGATTTTTAGACCTTTTTAGACCTTTGAGATCATTGGCAACATATGACTATTTGCAAATCACAAATCACAAGATCATTGGCACTGGTTTCATGATCCACATAATCATATGATATTGTGGACAATGGTACCAATTTCTTTCTCCAACCATGATCTGTAACAACCTTGACATCTGGAGGATGGCACCAATGCCATATTGTGCACCAAATCCATATTGTGCAATGCCATATTGGTGCCATATTATGCACGGCACCAATGCCATTCGACACACTCACATAGGTATTGGAATCAATGCCATTCTCTAAAAGCTCATATGATGGCACTAGTGCCATTGTCCGCAAACTTACTATTCATTTGTTCAATGGCATTGGTGGCACTCTTCACAACATCATATAATTGTTGGAGGATGGCTATAATACCATCCTTCATCATAACCATCTTAACTTTGATAATGTGTTTATTTGGTTTTAGTATGGATGTAGTTTTTCATAATGCATATATAAAGTTGCATCACCTAGGTTCTTTTGTTAATAGAAGTTTGCAATGTGGTTATAATATTTCCTACTACATTTATGATTTTCTATAATTGTACATTTCATTGTTGTTCTATCTATTTGGATTGTTCATTTTTGTAATGTATTTTCCCTTGGTTATTTTGTTAACAGAAGATTGCAATAATGGCTAGCAAGGGGAATAGAAAGGTTCGAGAGGTGTCAGTTTATGATGGAGTTAGTTCTGGAAGAGGATGGTATTTAGACATATACAATAACAAACTCCAAAGACTCCATAAAGCACATTGTTTTGTGAACATCCAAGGAACGACTTTTGAAGATGTTGGACAAGTTAACGAGATTGAAGATGCCAAATTTGAGAAAAATAATGTTCCTTGTCTCAAAATTCAGACATTTGGTGGCAATGTGTATCAATTGGGTCCTGCTTGTTTTGATCATGCGAGGATGAATGCTACTAGAGAGGATACGATGATAACTAGGGGTTGAAATATTCAGCCATAAAATTATACCAACCAACAAATATTATAAGGCTTTGATTTGGTAACAAAATGGATAAAGCAAGATAATAATAAGAAGAGAAAAGTTTCAAAAAGAACCAAGAAAAATGATGTTGAGGGATCAAGCTCTCAAGTGTCTCACAACGTAGTGCAAGAGAAGGCTAAAGGGACCGTTGAGGAGGAAACAACAGGTAAGAAGAAAATAAGGTCAGATGGAACAACAAACATTGGGGATAAAGAGACAGCTTTGGGAGGAGAATGGGGAGGTGCCGAAACAGGAAGTGGAGGTGATGAAACGAGGAGTGGTGGGACACAAATCAGGGGAGATGGTGAGAAGTCAACTGGAACAACCATTGGCACTAGTACCATTCTATGGTCATCATGTGTTAGGTTCCTATACATATTAGTTGGGAAGACTCTAATATGATAATCGTGAGATCATGTTTTGTGTTCCACTGGTAGGATGATCAACATTCACAATATCATATGGTAATTTGGAAAATGACACTAGTACCATTATCCTACCATCATGAGTTAGAACCATTATCACCAAAAGATCAAATGTAGTTTTAGAGAATGGCACTGATGCCATTGTCCACAACATTATATGAATATTTGAGGAATGGCACCGGTTCCATTTAGCACACGAAGAATGGAGAAAGGCATTGGTTCCATCCTCCACAAGCCATGTGATGAATGGCACTGGTGCCATTCTTCAAGTAAGCATAAAGTGTTGTGGACAATGGCACTAGTACCTTTCTATAGGCATCATGTGTTAGGTTCCTATACATATTAATTAGGAATGGACCTTCTGCCACTCTCAGCAATCCATGTGATGAATGGCACTAGTGTGATTCTCCATAAGGTCATGTAGGATGGCACCACCAGCAATCTCCACAAGCTCTCGTGGAGTATGGCACCGGTGCCATTCTCCACAAACTCCCATTGAGATTGGTATTAGTTCTCATATGAATTTGAGGACAATGGCACTTGTGCCATTCTCCAAATGCCATTCTCCAAAACATCTTGTGGTTACTTGGAGCATGGCATCAATACAAAATGGCATTGGTGCCATCCTCCATAGTCCATGTGGTGAATGTCACTGGTGCCATTCTTCCAAAAATCAGATGGTGTCGTGGGCAATGGTACCAGTGCAATTGACCAAATAATTATATGATTTGGTTGAGTATGACATCAGTGCCATTCATCACATGGAGAACAGATAATAGCACTGGTGACATTCTTTGAATAATCATATGGTATTAAGGAGAATGGCATCGGCTCCATTCTCCAACCATCATGTGTTGTGGAGAACGGAATCAGTGCCATTGTCCATAATATCATATGAGTTTTTGGACAATGGCACCAGTGCCATTCTCCAACCATCATGTGTTATGTTCCACTGGCATTATAATGGACATTTTAGACATCTTATGATTATTTGGAAAATGACACTAGTACCATTATCCTAACATCATGAGTTAGAACCATCATCACCAAAAGATCAGATGTAGTTTTAGAGAAGGGCTTTCGTGCCATTGTCCACAACACTATATGAATAGTTGGGGAATGGCACCAATTCCATTCATCACATGGAGAATGGATAATGGCATTGGCTCCATCCTCCACAATCCATGTGATGAATGGCACTAGTGCCATTGTCCAAAAAATCATAAAGTGTTGTGGACAATGGCACTAGTACCATTCTATAGTCATCATGTGTTAGGTTCCTATACATTTTATTTGAGAAGACTCTAATGTGATAACCCTGACATCATGTTTTGTCTTCCATTGGTAGGATAACATTGACATCTAGAGAATGGAACTTGTGCTATTCTCAGTAATCCATGTGATGAATGGCACTACTGTCATTCTCCATAAGGTCATGTAGGATAGCACCACTAGCAATCCCCACAAGCTCTCATGCAGTATGGCACCGGTGCCATTCTCCACAAACTCCCATTGAGATTGGCATTAGTTCTCATATGAATTTGAGGAGAATGGAATTGGTGCCATTCTCCAAAACATCATGTGGTTACTTGGAGAATAGCATCAATGCCATTCATCACATGGAGAATGGAGAATGGCATTGGTGCCATCCTCCACAGTCCATGTGATGAATGTCACTGGTGCCATTCTCCAAAAAATCAGATGGTGTTGTGGGCAATGGTACAAGTGCAATTGACCAAATAATCATATGATGTGGCTGAGAATGACATCAGTGCCATTCATCACATGGAGAATAGAGAATAGCACTGGTGACATTCTCCAAATAATCGTATGCTATTGTGGAGAATGGTACCAGTGCCATTATCCAACCATCATGTGTTGTGGAGAATGGAATCAGTTCCATTGTCCACAATATCATATGATTTTTTGGAAAATGGCACCAGTGCCATTCTCCAACCATCATTTGTTATGTTCCACTGGGATGATAATGGACATTCTTCACAATAGCAGATGATTATTTGGAAAATAAGACTAGAACCATTATCCTACCATTATGAGTTAGAGCAATTATCACCAAAAGATCACATGTAGTTTTAGAGAATGGCACTGGTGCCATTGTCCACAACACTATATGAATATTTGGGGAATGGCACCAGTGCCATCGATCACATGGAGAATGGAGAATGGCATTGGTTCCATCCTCTGGTTCCATTCTCCAAATAATCATAAAGAGTTATGGACAATGGCACTAGTACCATTCTATAGTCATCATGTGTTAGGTTCTTATACATATTAGTGGGGAGGACTCTAATGTGATAACATTATCTGGAGAATGGAGCTTGTGCGATTCTTGGCAATCTTGGTGATAGCATTAGTGTCATTCTCCACAAGGTCATGTAGGATGGCACCACTTACAATCTCCACTTGCTCTCATGGAGAATGGCACCGGTGCCATTCTCCATAAACATTGAGATTGGCATTAGTCCACAAATGAATTTGAGGAGGTGCCATTCTCCAAAACATCATGTGGTTACTTTGAGAATGGCACTCGTGCCATTCATCACATGGAGAATGGAGAATGGCATTGGTGCCATCCTCCATAATTCATGTGATGATAGTCACTACTGCCATTCTGCAAATAATCAGATGGTGTTGTGGGAAATGGTAACAATTCCATTGATCAAATTATCATATGATGTGATTGAGAATGGCATCAGTGCCATTCATCACATGGAGAATAGGGAATAGCACTAGTGACATTCTCCAAATAGTTCATATGATGTTTTGGAGAATGGCACCAGTGCCATTCTCGAACCATCATGTGTTGTGGAGAATGGTACTACTAACATTCTCCAACCATTATGTGTTAGGTTCTTCTCAAATTTCCTATGAGAAAACTCTCATGTGTCAATCTTGGCAGTTGGAGAATGGCACTAGTGCCATCGTCTAAAATCCATGGTTGAATGGGCCTGGTGCCATTCTCGACAACATCATGGAGGATGGCACCAATTACACTATCCACAAAATCTCATGCATGATTCTCCACATACTCTCATGGAGTATGCCACTAATTCCATTCTTCACAAACTTCCATTGAGATTGGCATTATGGTCAGATGAATTTGCAGAGAATGGCACTGGTGCCATTCTCCAAAACATCATTTGGTTACTTGGGGAATGGAACCACTCCCATTAATCAAATGGAGAATGGAGAACGGCATTGGTTCCATCCTCCCCAATCCATGTGATGAATGGAACTGGTGCCATTCTCCAAATAATCAAATGGTGTTGTGTACAATGGCACCAATACCATTTTATAGTCATCATTTATTAGGTTCCTATACATATTATTTGGGAAGACTCTAATACTATAACCTTGACATCATGTGTTATGTTCCACTAGCAGGATAATGAACATTCTACACAACATCATATGATTATTTAGAAAATGAAACTAGTACCATTATCCTACCATTTTGTAGTCGGTTTATGTAGGCCTTAGCAATGTGTTTCGTGATATAGCAACCTTTTTACCCTAGGTCTATAGCCAATTGAGAAACTTGCATAGCATTCATGCTGGAGAATTGTAGAGCATTCCTTAAAAGTCTTATTTGGGATGCATTGAGTTCAGGCACCTGGCCATCACCAATATGGGTTTCCCTAGGGTGTACACCCTTTGGTTCTGTATTAGCACCTATAGCCCTCTCTCTTAGTTGGTCTGCAAGAGGAAGATTTCTTGTTTTATTTTCCATTCTTGACCATGCATGCTTTTCCTCCCTCCATTCATCAATGACTTTTTGGACGAGGTTGAAATCCCTATGCCCCTCCATCATAGGTAATTGTCCATACCGATTTGTCTCGATCATGCTGCACACATCATTAGCTTCATTGAGTTGTAGCAAATAAGTCATCAACTCTCCCAGTATAATATTATCATCCTTGTGATCTTGTACATCAAACGTAGAAGGAAATATGCAATTTGATGGAGGACTGACGTAAGCCTTGTATGGGGAGTCATCAACAAGGATTGTCCTAGCATCCTTGCTGAGACCATATAACAAAGAAAGGGAGGCTCTTATTTGCATAATTTTGCAGCTTTCCTACCATATCAAGTATGTTATGCTGAGGTTATGCTCCATCATAGTTGACTAGATACCTACATTAAATCTATGTAGCAAGATTTTTAGGAATTCTATGCACCCAGGACGAACAACCATATAACTATTTTTTTCGTGCATAATAGATGGATGTATTGGTGACTTGAATAGGAAGCTACTCAATAGCAAGCCATTCAGGTCTAATATGATTTTTATTTGTGGCATATCAAAGAAAATGTATGTGGATGTAGATCAAAATTCTCCTTGAAGTTGTTGGCTTCTGACTCATCCAAATTGTAAGGAGCTACATTTTCATACATGTTTGCAACAACAATACGATGATCTAGTCTTGTCCCCAATGTGAGTCACTATGTTCATCCGTGTTCTCTTCTAAAAGTATAGGATTAATGATATTCCTTGCAATTGTCTCCATTTTTGGTGTTATGTTTTCTTCTATACCTCCTGTATCCATCGCATCATTGATTATCCCCATTTTGGGTGGTATGTTCTCCTCTACATTTGATGTCTCCACATCCTTCCATGCATCATTGGTCCCTATGAAAGTTGAGGATAATATAAATATTTTCATTCTTGAGAGTGTATTCAACAATGTCGAAGCACAAAAGCATACGAAACCAATCTCAATGGGAGTTTGTGGAGAATGGCACCGATGCCATAATCCATGAGAGCAACTGAAGATTGGAAGTGGTGCCATCCTACATCACCTTGTGGAGAATGACACCAGTGCCATTCATCACATGGGATTGCCAATAATGGCACAAGTTCCATCCTCCAGATGTCAAGGAAATCACATTAGAGTCCTCCCAACTAATATGTATAAGAACCTAACACATGATAACTATAGAATGGTACCAGTGCCATTCTCCATAACTCTTTATAATTATTTGGAGAATGGAACCAGTGCCATTCGTCACATGTATTGTGGAGGATGGAACCAATGCCATTCTCCATTCTCCATGTGATCAATGGCACTCGTGCCATTCCCCAAATATTTATATATTGTTGTGTAGAATGGCACTAGTGCCATTCTCTAAAACTACTCTTGATCTTTTGGTGATAATGGTTCTAACTCGTGATGGTAGGATAATGGTGCTAGTCTCATTTTCCAAATAATCATCTGATGTTGTGTAGAATGTCCATTAGCATGCTAGTGGAACATAACAAATGATGGTTGAAGAATGGCACTGGTGCCATTGTCCAAAAAATCATATGATATTATGGACAATGGCACTAATTCCATTCTCCACAACACATGATGGTTGAAGAAAGGCATCAGTGCCATTCTCCACAACAGCATATGATTATTCAAAGAATGACACCCATGCTATTATTTGTTCTCCATGTGATGAATGGCACTGATGTCATTCTCAACCACATCATATGATTATTTGGTCAATTGGATTGGTACCATTGCCCACAACACCATCTAATTTTTTGGAGAATGGCACCAGTGACATTCAACACATGGATTGTGGAGGATGGCACCAATGCCATTCTCCATTCTCCATGAGATGAATGGCACTAATGCCATTCTCCAAGTAACCACATGATGTTTGGGCGAGTGCCATTCTCCTCAAATTCATATGAGAACTAATACCAATATCAATGGGAGTTTGTGGAGAATGGCACCGGTGCCATACTCCATGAGAGCTTGTGGGCATTTCCAGTGGTGCCATCCTACATGACCTTGTGGAGAATGACAATAGTGCCATTCATCACATGGATTTCTGAGAATAGCACAAGTTCCATTCTCCAGATGTCAAAGTTATCCTACCAGGGTTATCACATTAGACTCTTCTCAAATAATATGAATAGGAACCCAACACATTATGACTATAGAATGGTACTAGTGCCGTTGTCCACAACACTATATGATTTTTTGGAGAATGGCACCAGTGCCATTCATCACATGGATTGTGGAGGATGGAGCCAATGCCATTATCCATTCTCCATGTGATGAGAATGTAGTTGATATTTCATACTTCATGAATGGCAATCTAGTCTATTTTGACATATTTCTCCTGTTTTTTCATGGAGAAAGGCTACAACTTCTTCCAAAACTACCATTATGGAATTGAGATTTTCCTGAATTATCTAATACGGTCTTATAGAGAGCACAGAAAATGATGTGAGGAGTCTTGAAAGCACATGGCCAAGCTATTATTGAGCAAAAAGGTTTCATGACTACTAGCCTTTTAAATAGGCATGATAAGGCATAAAGAGCCATTATTTTTCCTATATCAACTCCTTAATAGGCATAAGGAGACAAGGTATTCCTCCTATTCTATGCCCTATATCATGGACAATGTCAAGACTACTGATGATAAAAATACTATTATTGATGTTAGTAAGCATAAAATTTTTGGTAATATTATAAATGCCATCGATAAAATAGGTAAGAAAAGACACGAGTGGCATTATTTAACTTACCCCTAGTAGCATCAATAAAATTAATATTACCAATCATAATAGACCATGTATCGATGATCCTTTTCCTAATACCGATTGTACTAGTACCAAGAGAATGA
Organism: Dipteris shenzhenensis; assembly: GCF_047967505.1. NCBI lineage: Eukaryota > Viridiplantae > Streptophyta > Polypodiopsida > Gleicheniales > Dipteridaceae > Dipteris > Dipteris shenzhenensis. The sequence goes on from NC_141597.1 coordinate 42,864,694, forward strand.
TAAGAGGATCTCATTGGTTCTATTTCACCACTTTGGATTATAGAGGCAATATTCTTCTCTATCCAAGACCATCCTAGGGCTTGGCCTAGCAAGCAAAATATGGCTCTTGCACCCACAAGGCAAGGGACTTGATGGGACTACTTTGTAGGTGCAAGTGCTTAGAATCTCGCATTTGAAATAAGTTGAATTCATTATTTAATTTGATCCATGCATGTTTTTTGTATGATGCATGCACCTTTGCAATTATTTAAGTGATGTGACATGCATGTGTGCTTGTCTACGTTTTATAAATCATTTCATACATCCATGGATGTTTTATAGTATTCATCTAAAAAATCATGTATATGTGTCATCATGTGTCACCTGCACATTCTACACTGTAGAACTTAGGGTATGGTAGGTGACCATCATGGATGTGATACACATTAAATAGAAATCTATTCACTATAACTTAGAGCAATACATGGATCCTATGGCATATGATATGCAGACATTGAATTTATAGTCGAATGCACAAATTCTTTATAGAGATGGTATCAAGTTAGATTTTGGTTGGCTTTAAGCACCTGGCTCATATTAACTTCACAAAGGTTCATTGAAATCTACTCAACCAAGTGCTTTGAGAGGCACCCTAGAAGAATAAACAACATGAGAGAGAGAGAGAGAGAGAGATGGAAGGCACAATAGACATCATTGATAGGTTGTAGAACTTGTGTGCATCTTGGATCTCTAATTTATAGTGTGTCATCCACTGCTCGCATGTAGTCTAGCATCCAATTCCTATCAAGTTTTAGGTGCTTAGGCATAGGAAACTCTTTATGGAGGGCGCCTATGACATAGTCCTTCTTATCAATAGTTTGCTTTTTGCAATCTTTAAGTATATCCTTATCCAAGACAATTCTCATGATTTGTCACACATTCGTGACATGATAGGAGATCCTCTACGATGTCATCCACAAAATATGCATGAGCCTTGTCATAGTCGATATGGTTGATAGCTTTGAGGACGTTCGTGGGGTTGTGGTGTGTGATGGCCCTAGGTTCATGATGAGTGCAGCATGACCCCAGAGAGATGACTAAACAATGTGTAAGATAGCATGTGAGTTCAACAAAAGGGGTCTTGTTTTCCTATGGAGTTGTAGAAAATATACATACATAAGGGGTATTTCGAATCAATTGATATAGGGGCATTTTACATAGTGAACACCTCATGTGCCCAATGGTCTTGGGGTCACGATGTGCAACAGGGTGGGATGGGTGACTGTCTCGGTAGTGGCACGTCATCCCACTAGTTGTCTCTATATTGTGTGGTGACTAGCATGCATATGTTCAACAACCTGAGTAGCCATGCCCTCACCATGGGTCCTAGTTGTCCTCCTATTGTCCTCCTGTCCTACTCGTCCTCTTGTCCTTTCTACACAATGATGTGGAGTGCTTCTAGACGATGTCTCTATTGAGGCATCTAACAATGGTGACAAGAGTCCCCTGACCCCGACTCCCTAGTGCCTATATGAGTCAAGAGCACAACTTTCTAGCTACATGAATATAGAACTCAATAAGATGGTCAAGACTTATCTAAGGTACACAAGATTGAATAGGTTGAGAGAAGGACTCTAATCCATATGACCTATAGAGGACATAGCTACACATGCCAAAAATAAATAAACAAGACCCTACATTAGCATGTCTTTATAATGAAAGAAACTTGACATAAGACAAAATAAAAGTTGAGAAAGACAAATACATACCTACCAAAAGAGAGAATATGAACGGTCTCCCTAAATGGTGATAGGTGAGAAAAAGATTGAGATATCTACAAAAGTGACACAACATCCTCAGATTTATATAATACAAAGGAAAAGGGTGGAGCATAGAAGAGCAAGCAAGCCAAAATCGAGAGGAAAAAGGTAAGCAATCTCCCTCGTTCACTCTTCCATATATGCTTGTTATAATGATATCGGTCTTATATGGATGGATATACCAGCGGATGTACTAACGCTTCTAGACATAGGAAATTTTATATTTCTTCACAAATTCTGTCGACATTAGTGCCAGACATTGCCCAATATCTTGCAGTGTTTGCTAGCTTATCACGACAGTAAAATTGAAAAGACTTTGGGATGAAACATCAAATGATTTTGGAAGGATTACTCGTGTCACCTTCACAATGCTCCGAAAAATGAGGTTTTAAAAAAACACAATAAGTGGCACAAAGGGCTTGCTATGTGGCACCCTCTCCACCCTTCCCCCAAAAACCTCACCTAATGCGCTCCCACCAATCCGCCCCATTTTTAATTTTGGAGAAGCCTCTGATAAATTTTGGAGAAGGTGCGGTGGTCACAGAAGAACACACATGTTTATTACGATTTCCAAGTCTGTTGCTTCCAGGAACTAAGCACAATCATGCTATGCCATAATAACAACACGGGGGTCCCCTACTAGTGGCTCCCTATGGTCATTTCGCCGACCTTAGGTTGGTTACACAAGGACAATTGCTTGCCCATGTGAGAAGGCAACTAAGCAGTGTGTATTTACACACCAAGCGGAAGGGGACAATGACACACTAAGCGGAAGGGGACAATGTTTTAGCAGAAACACCAGATTTGGATGGGGCGAGGGGGGCAAGCAATCCCCAAAACAAAGAACGAATCATTTTATAGCACACGCGATCCACCACGGATGGGCACCAAGACTAACCACATTCACCCAAGCGAGAAGCAGCTTACGATGGACACGTGTCTTGTTTGGGGTGCTATCCCATATAGAGACTGTAGATGAAGCAATAAAGCTACATAGAATTTGTTTGAGACCTGCGGCAATCACTTAGAGGGTTAGGTGAGCGGGATGCTTCGACGGTAGATACACTGAGCGAAAGTCCCCGAGCTTCACCGTAGATTTCTTTGAAATCGCGATGATCGCAGAGAGTGCGAACCCGAAAGGGTAGACCTCCACTACGAAGCTTGCATTGTCGGCTGAGACGAGCTTGGAGCCCTGTAAGCTTCGTGTGGAGTAGCTGGCTAAAGCACAGTCATGCATCCAGGCCATTGCCCACTTGGGCAATCGCCCAACAGAACGGGGCTTACGCTCTCCTTGCCAGTTTTTGTAGGTTAGCTTCACGCTGCCGAGTGAGGCAGTCCAGGATTGAGGGATGTTGTCTTCCGGGTTTTACATTGTTTGTCTCTCGCTGTATACATGTCACGCTAGTGTATTTCTTGCCCTCGACGTTGGTAATTGAACTTAGGACGTTTAAACGGCAGAATTCGTCGTGTTTTCTCTTGTAAATGATGGTGTGTATGCTGTTATATGGAATGGAACGACATATATTGGTACAACTCTAAAACATAGAACATCTTGAGTAAAAGAAAGGCCATCGGAGTACTTCTGCAAAGCTGGTTTTATTCTAAATCTGGTCTCTTGCAGACAGCAAGATTACCATCTTTGACAGTTTCTTAGCTTTTTGAAGGTTTACGTTTTAGGCCCCTCAGCCGATGTTTATGAGAACCCTTGAAGTGCCTTCCCAAACCTATGAAATACTCGAAGTCACACTATGAGTTCGGAGCCAATTTCCTTAATCCCAGGTAGGGCCCTAATTGTCCTGTTTTTGCTTAAGATCGACCCTAGTGTTTTTCGCTTCCACTCACGAGGTTTGCCATCATAGTTCCAACATTTATCCCATGCAAGCCATAGCATCAAAATCCCACTAGATATACGTGTCGTGGCAGTGATGTCATCTTGCAAAGGCTCAAATTGTCAAGCTATCATATATATGGTCATGGCTTGGGTCTTGTAATCAGGGAATGATATGCCTCATTTAATCCATATATCATCAATGCTAAAAGAAATGCAGTCGTGTTTTTACTATTACTACAATATTACTGATTATGTTTTAAGCCCGCCCTCATTCAATTTTACCCTTTCTGCTGCTGTCTTTTGATTCTTCCCTTCTTCATATGGCTTGGTCCTGCTGGAACCTTCTCATCTCAGCATGCTTTTATATGTTTGGGCTCCCAATGAGTCCAGGATTTTCTATTGCAGCTGCTTGGAGCTGCCCCATTTTGGTTGAAGTGTTCATTTGAAAGCAGGTCTTGATGAATCTTCACTTTCACTTCAAAGGCATCTAATCTAATTACTGCTCAAGGTTTGGGATTCCCATAGCTTAAGCACTTCGATGGAATTTTAATTTTGGGTGCCTTTAATAAGAGTTGCAATTTATACTGATTTCAGCAGAATCTTGCAGGGCTTGAGGCTTACTAGTCTAGCAATTCATTTATAAGGATCCCCATATGAATGACGCTTTTCATTTGCGGGAAAGATTCCACTGGATATGACGCAGTCACACCCACCTGCAAACTCTAAAGGATTGTTGAGGTCCTCAAGGGTGGCTATGCACAAAAACGTGTTTTATATCTGAGAGCTGCCTTTCTTTCTTGTAATCAATGGAATAAAGTTGCCGGTTTGTAATAATTCATATACTGGCAATATGGAAATAAAGTCTCAGTTGTGTTCTCACCCTTCATGGAATTTTCCTTGGATCGAGATTGTTGTTTTAAGCAGGACATGCAATGGTTAGGTTCTTATACTTTCATATCCGAGGCAATCTGTAACTTCCATCCCTCTGTCCATTCTTTCCTCTCTTTTTTTATACCCCCTTTTCAGGGCTGGCTGGAGACACTTGTATGTTTTGGGAGTAAAGTTTTTGTTGTGTGAAGATTTACGAAAATGGTGATGACATAATGAGATTTCTCCATTCCTTGCGTGCTCCACATGTTGAGGGATCCATATTGTTGCATGTAAACCGGTTGGGTAGTGAAGTAGATTTCTGTAGGCCTGCATATGAGGAGAGCCAGCAGGGCATAAGAAAATGCAGCAATGCAAAACGCAAGGGTATGAAAAGGATGGAGATGGTGAGAGCGTTCATCAGGTGGACTGAGAGAGACGCTGCAACTTTAGCACACTGTGAGGTTGTCAGTCATCGGAACTGACGGGAGAAGAGCTCTTGAGCAACAGTGGTGCACATGCTTGGTACCAATGTGTGCATGTATCATCCCTAGACGACAGGATCCACATGTATGTGCATTGGATCATTAGAGGGCCACTGTTACAGAGGTCCTGGTTTTTGGGCCTACCAAGGCCGATTTTAAGGGCTAGTGTAGGCTAGGTTCGATGACCCAACCAATCTATATGGTTGGGATAGCATGGCTGAGGGTCTAGCCAGTTAGCCACCCCGGTATCAGTGCTCTCCCGAACTCCCTCACAAGCATTTAGCTGTTTGGCATCCTGTTTATCAAGCCTTCCTGCTTCCCTTGGGGCTACACATAGGGGCCTTCACCCTGCTACTCATATCAACCATTGAGAGCATATATGGGGCAGGTAAGAGGTGGTTTGCACCAACTGTTTTTTGTCCAGGTTTCAGCAGCCTATATATTCAGCTGTGTGCCTTCATTTTTGTGCAATTACTGTGCTTGTGTATGGAGAGAACATTGAGTGTTATGGGATTCTGGTTCTAGGTCGAGGATTTCTTACATCCATAGCTGGAGCCTACGTTTGTTTCTGCGCCGCTTCCAAGTAAGAATTCGAGCATGTATTTGTTGGGCTTGTAACCCAAGTGATTTGAACCTTGTCCTCTCTTCTAGGAGGTATTGGGTTCAAGTCTTGAGGATATCCAAGTATGTTGCAAGTTCTGTTGACATTTGTACTGCTCAGGCTGCCTGACAAAAAGGAGTGACACCTAGGGGTCAGGAAGACAGTTGAAGAGGCTGCCATGTGTGCAGCACACAGGCTGCCACATGTACAGCATATGATTGTTCTTATTTAAGCTCTTGACAGGTAATAACAAAGGTGCATGTTGAGTTTGAAGCAGAGCTATTGCTAAAGTCTGAGCTATGTAATATAGAGGCAACGTGTCTAGAGCCAACAGGCTGGAGCAGCATGGCGAACGACAAAGTTGCATTGCTAGTGCAATGCTTGGTTCTAGAGAAAGCGAACCTGTACAGAGGCGAGCGTGCATGAGCACACAGAATCCCACCCCTTCATCATTGTAGCTTGAGTGCTATTGTATATTACTTCTTAATAGCAACGTGTAATCAAATTTGTGATTTGTTATTTTGAATCCAACATTTCATGTTTGCATAGTCTTCCAAGTGTTTGTCACGATATCGTTTGAGTGTAGGATCAAAGAGAAGCTTTCGAGATCAAGAATCCCCTGACGAAGAGCGTTTTGTTGCACATACAGAGGAGCGGTCAAGCGATTTTTGTTATGGTATGTATGGGAGCCTTATTGCACTGAAAGCTCTTAGTCTACATCAACATTGAATGGAGCTCCTCTTAAATTGAAGAGGCATAAGTGCTATCTTTTGCCGACAAGGGTTTACCTAACCAGATTGCCATCCATGAGAAACTAGAAAGCTTGATGGGTCCAACTATTGGTTGTTGAAGGAGTTTGGCAAATCGAACCAGAATGGAGTTGACACTCAAGGACTAAAAAGAAACGCCCTTGGAGCACTAACCACTATAGTAATCTAATTGCAATGCAAAGGTTGGGTAGTATGGAATGTAGAGGGCCGGGCGATCGTCATTAGGACTAATGCAGATGTTGTCCTTCTTAAAATCTAGTTGGCCAATTGTCAGCGGCGGAGGCTTGCAAGGTACCCTAGAGATGTTTGACGTGAAAAAGGATGTTCAAATACTCAACCTCAAGGCAAGTGAAGAGGGAGATTTGGTGTAAGACTACATCACCAAGGTGAAGGTGGTCAAAAGTTAGTCACCTTGAATTGCTAGATTGGTGCTAGCCATGCTTTGCTAGAGGTACGAAGGGTTTATGATTGTTGACGGTCTATTCCCCTCAACCCCGGTTGATTGTAATCCCTATGCCCAACTCGATGCAAGTGTGTGCTCAGCTCAGCAAGATGGTGCTCGCTCTTGCAATCCTAAGGTTGCATGCTAGGCTTTCTACTCTACTCAAGGTGTAGAAAGAGATGCCAACAATAAAAGACTAACAAATGGGGTTTGTGTTGTGTGGCCAAACCGTGTGAAGGCGAGTTATAGCTCACTCAATGGAATGGAAGTAAAATGCACAGACACGTTAATATACAAAGTAATAGTATTACTCCAAAGAAGTTTGTTGACAATACAAACATGTCGTGGCTGCAGAACCGGAACATCAAACCCACGGACACACACTTGCTCGCCTCGGATGAGACTCAGGACCACTCTATCATGATCAGGCTAGATTGAACACGGGAAAAGAACCATTTTCTATTCACATGGCTTCCTAAATGGTTGATTGGCCCACAATTTCTCGTGACTCTTGGCCTTCCAAGAAAATGAGAATAGAAAAGGAAAACCTAGCAAGAGTTAGGTGAATCATGATTCGAGGTCTATAAATGCTAGACTTGCCAAGAAGCATAAAATGGACATTTTGCCAAACACTACCAAAGCAAGAAAGTAGGTCTATGGATACAAAAAATCCAAACCGAATCTAATGAAGGTAGAGGTGGCAAACATCATCATCAACGACCTATTTGTAGTCCAAGTCACAAAAGGTATTTCACGCTCGTATAACCTTTGCTAATGATGACTAGTATTTAAATAGCACTGCGTCAAAGCATATGTCAAAGACCCACGAGTGGCTCCAAGTCATCATCACAGTTCATGGAGTGTCATTGTGGGTGACAACTGGAGCTATCCCATCAAGGGATTAGCAACCATGCCATTCAAGACCACCACCAAAGAGGAGAAAGTACTCACACGAAGGTGCTTTATGTCCTAAATATATTCAAGAACCTACTATCCATTTACAACTTGTGAGAGAGAGGATGAGCATGGTTTTTTATGAAGATGTGATTGTCATCCGAACCAGAGCCACAGTGCAATGATTATGAAAGGGGTGGAGAAGGAAGGGCTCTACTAGAGTAGTGCTATGTTGGTCTAGGACAACAAAGATGCCTCAAGGATGTGGCATGAGACATTCAACCATCTTGCATATCTGGTCATAGATATGATGCATAGATTTAAAATGGTGACTGGGCTCCCACCATTTGTCAACAACAGCAGTGATGTCTATCGAGCTTGTATGGAAGGCAATAAGAAATATTGGGATCCATTCTCTATAGTGGCATGAAGATGGCCATGAAACCATTGCAATTAGCCGGCAACAAAGTCCAACAATGGAGATTGAAGGTAGAACTTGGGACCATCCAAAACCAAACAATGTTCTAGATTCAATCTTTTTAGATTGATGTCATCAAAGATTTTACTTCTCTTTCGCTAAAGGTCATCTCATTCAACCAATAGATAAAATATTATTCGTGAGATTAGCACATACTGAAAGAACATCAAAGAATATTTGTGACCTAAGTTAGTTTTGATTGGAAGTAAGTTTATTACTTAAATTTTGTGGGAATGACCATTTGCAATAAGCACATGTTCTTTGAAAAGATGATTTTTGACACATTCAAGATCATAGCACATGCATTCATGAGAAGATATGTATCCAAAGAACAACCTAACCAAACTTTGGACGTTTAAGATTGACTAATGATCAGATAATTGAGATGGTACTTTTTTTGAAGTTGTGATTGTATTAAACTTGTTTTGAGCAATTACTATTGATTGTAATGTCTCAAAGCAGCTTTACAGTATGCTTAGCTCTGTCATAAGTTCAATTTTAAGCGCTTTAAATATCACATGTAAACTATATAGTATATTTTAGTTCAAGAAAATTTATTGAATCATGTGAAAATCTGCAAACATTGTTTCTATGACATGGTAGTTTATACATAATAATTTTTCATCATGTTTTTAAAATCAAAGCACGATGAGAAAAGAAGTTAGCTTGTGTCGTATGCAATTTATTTTTGTATTGAATACTGGTGTGACATAAGGAGAGTCAAGTATACTTACCATGAATTCAATGAGATAGGCATACAACTTTATGTTCAATGTTGTTAATGGATACTTTAGTTTTGTTTCTTGTGTTTTAGATTTTTGTTCTTATCTTGTAAAAATGTAAGTTTTTTGGGTAATCATAAAGGTTGCCCAAAGCATTTGCAATATATTGCATACCTCTTCTATGTCAATAGTACTTTGTCTGTGTCTCGAGCATGAATAAGCCAAGGCATCCTTGATGTGACAAACAATGTAATATTAGTAATTTCAATTTAACAAACTTAAATGACAAATATAAGTTATGATGTATAGAATCGTTTCATTTCTTATCTTTTAGAGTATGGAACTAAAATTTGAGTTGCTGCACTTATCTTATGATCTTAATGATTTCAAGTATGATCATTTCATAAATTTAATAAATTTGAGGCATCATATGTGCATGTAAAAGCAATAATGAAGTTTAATTCAAATTGCAAGAAATTTAGAGATAAATTATGTGTATGAGCCAATTCAATCAAAGGAGTGAAAATTTTCAATAATGTTTTATTTTCTCATATGTTCTAATATCTTTTAGTGTATTGAATTACATACTTTTTCGTTATAGTTTCCTTGCATCCCAAAATGAGAAGTTTGAGGGTCTACTTTTAGTGAATATTGTATATTCTATGTAATAATTTTTTTCAAGAACCTAAAATATTATATATTTCAACCTTTTAATAAATTACTGTTGTAAATTTAATGCACATTTTTTAAAAACAATCGAATTTTCCTTCATTTTGAGAGAATCTTTAAGCAGAAACATTTGCAATTACCCAAACAATCCACAATGGTATTATATATATATATATATATACATACACACACACTATATAGATTTACATATATATACATACTATAATATTATAATATGTTCATTAATAGATAATACATTATATATTCTCTCTTTCTCTCTCTCTCTCTCTCTCTCTCTCTCTCTCTATCTATCTATCTGTCTATCTATCTATATATCTCTACATACATACATGTGTGTGTGTGTGTGTGTGTGTGTGTAACCTTATAATACATATTATGTATAATATTATTTATTATTTAATGCATATTATTGGCATGCCCCAGGGGGGAAGGGTATAGTGACCAGTGTGTGTTCCACGAAAGCCAAAATTCGAAGATTTCTTTTTGTGAAAGTCTAAATTTAATGATTGGTCCACCTCCCCCCTTTCTATTTCTTTTCCTTGGAGTCCTCCATCTTTTTCTCTACTCTCCCCCCCCCCCCCCCTCTCTCTCTCTCTCTCTCTCCTTTATCTCCTGGAGTCTTCCTACACACCATCTTCAGTGTATTCTTTTTGGCCTGCCTTGGGAGCATTGGCCTAATTGATGGCGTTTTCTCTAAGAAGCTAAATTTCTATTTATGGCCCCATCAATTTCTCTCCCTTTTTCTCTCTCTCTCTCTCTCTTCTTTTTCTTCTTCTTCTTCTTCTTCTCTCTCTCTCTCTCTCTCTCTCTCTCTCTCTATATATATATATATAATACTCTCTCTCTCTCTCTCTCTCTCTCTCTCTCTCTCTCTCCGTGTGTCAGACTATGGACTCAACAGCGTGTCAAACAGTGTGTGAGGTTGTATTGGCACGTCAGACTTGCACAGGTGTGAGGTTGTAATGGTGGGTTACAAGACAACTGCGCACGTGTGAGGGACTTGATTGACGTGGCAGAAGCGCAGAAGGGAGCAAAAGATGATTGGCTAAGCTAGTAACCCGATGGAGACCTGCAGACGACTACAGATGACATGGCGCAAGGATGACATGGTGGCTGGTCAGACATGGTGACACGGTGGCTAGTCAGACATGCACACGTCATAGTTGCTACGCAATGGGTAGCAGTCTCGCACCATAGGTGACGTGGCGTGACTACGAGATATCAACTCCTGCAACTATGTGTTTCCGCCCGATCGCTCTCACCACGTGTCTGAATCTCTCCTCCCCGTGCACCCGAACCTCCCTCCTCCGTCCGTCGAACCTCTAGAATTCTTCCCGAGACCTCCAATTGGCTTGTGCTTTCCCTCCAAATGAAGAACCTTTCCTTAAAAGGGTAGAGAGACGAGATGCTAATGAGAGCCGAAAGGGTATGACCTCTCAAGTTTCATTATTCCAACTTTCCTCACGTAATTCCCTCATTCAATCTTCCATACCCTTTGAGACCACCTTCCATTGTCAATTTTCTTTCATGATTCGACACCACTTGCGCACTCACTAATCGTCAGTGTGACATATATGAAATACTATTAGTTCAATTGTTTCCCTAAGTTGCAAAGTGATCTAACCCCTTTCCTTCTACTGCATCCATCAAGGTACCTTGTGTTGGTAAGCTGAAAGGAAAGCAAAGAATGGACACAAGCTTGGAATACTTGCATTATGGAATGAAGAGGAGTGAGGTCCTTAAGTAGGCACCTCATACATGCTCAGTGACATCACTGATGACTTCAGAGCTTCACAATCATCTCCTCAATCTGCTCCTAGATTCTCTCAATCATCCTATGTGGCTCTTCCACCACCTAACTGTGCTTGTGGGCACCTAACTGTGCCTCTAGCACTCACACATAGAAACCAAGGTGTGCCTGAGGCATACACCTTGAGATATCCCATCAAACCCCCCCTCAAGGGAATGCCTCAGGCTATGTCAAGGATACATCTAGTCTCATAGTTTCTCATGCCATCTCATGGTGGTCAAGGATAAATCTATGGCTAGGTTCTCATGCTAGCAAGGGTTCCCTTAGGTGTAAGGTAAACAAAAAGGGATACAAAAAGATCTTCCAATGGTTATCTCCTCTGCATGTACATGCACACAATGTCTGCAGGAGGTACCACGGAGCAAAACATACACATGGCCTACATCATAAGGTGACCAGAGGTGTTTACAAAACACACAAAACACAATAGTTTATTTCATTCATTTTGGAGGACTATCCAGGCTGAGTACCTTGACATAAAAAGAGAGATCTGGAGCATACATAGAGATGTTTTAAAATGCATATAATCTTCAAAGGATGCCTCATCTTGTGGAGGCTCATCAACTGAAAGTAGATTTGCATTTTCTGTCTTTGCTTTGGCTCTGCAAAACTTCTCATTATGGTTGTTCTTGCCACAGTGCTTGCATGGATTAATTTTGAAGCAGTCCTTTGAAAGGTGATTTGTCTTTCCACAGTGATTGCAAGGGGTATATTTGCCCTTCTGGACTTTTACAGCATAAACAGTGTCATTGCCTTTCCTGAGCTCCATATGCCTTTCTTCTTCTTGGAGGGCAGAGATAATACCTTCAAGATTAGGATTCGGAAGATTTTTCAAAGTGGTAACTATGTGATCATATTCTTCAGGCATACTCTTAAGTAACACTGCCATAGCATCATCTGGAGTAATAGGAGAGTTGATAGAAGCTAATTGAGTCATAAGACTCCGCATATAGTTGACATGAGCTGCTAAAGTAGTACCACTAGCCATCTTCAATTCAAAGAAAGAGATTTTAAGTGATAGTTTAGAGATGTGAGAGCTAGCACCAAAAATCATGTCAAGCTTCTGCCAAGCTTCTGAAGGAGACTCCAAGTCAGAGATATGGTGAATATAATCATCTCCTAAAGCAAGAGCAATGATACCATATGCTTTTTCTTCTCTAGCTAGATCCCTTGCCGGTCGTGTCGGAGTTGAGGATTCTCCAGCATTGGAGGCCGTAAAAGAAGCGGTAGGAGTAGGTTTGACAAGTCCCCATAAGTTCTCCCTCATCAATGCAAATTTCACCTTCATCTGCCATGTGTGGAAGCCCTTTCCATTGAACTTCTCTAGATTCAATAGGGTAGCCATGAGAGGGTCTAACCCAGATATTGGGCAGTGTCTATCTCTCTTACAAGGCAAAAAATAACTGAAAGGCTTCCAAAATATGAGCACTTGATGTAGCAAAGACTAGTGACCAATATTCAATCAATGATGCTTCTTCTTACATGCTTCATAGAAGTGGCTAAAATGAATACTTTCCAATTAAAACCAGGTCTAGTAATTCAAAAAAAAACTGAAGCCACACTTGTACTGAAGTTATTGAAAGTTTCAAAAAACCAGAAATGCTAGAGTAGCATTTTATGTAGCATCATCTTCAAAAACTTGTCCAAAACTGTCAAAACTAAAAGGCTGAACTTGGAGGGCTTGTAGCTCACTCTTCAAAGCAAGGAAAAGAGGGCTTTCTGAAGCAAAAGAAAGCTCATATACTAGAGAGGGTCCAGCACAGAGGTTGGACGAAATGGTGCGCACTTTTGCCCGGGGGAGTTGCTACAGGCTGAACCTGAGTTTTGACGATTTCTCCCTCGTTACTGAACCAAATGAGCTGAAAAATGGCTCAAAATCTTCGTCTTGAGGTCGCCCATCTACTCCTAAGAGGGCTCAGGCAATGGCGGAGCAGGCAGGGAGTATTGAGCAATAGAAGAAATGGCAAAAAATGCGCTGTTCGAGGAATGGCAACCACCACAGACGTTTTTTCTTCAATTGCTTGCAGGTGGAAGTTCGCCCATACTAGAGGAGTTTCCAGCTCAGAGGGTTTGGGCAATGGTCGTTTGTAGGTGGAGAACCAAGCTCTCAAAGATTTTGGGAAGAAAGAGGAAAATGGAGAAGAAGAAGATGATGATGTGGCAGAAATGGGCTCAAGGGGGATCAAAGGGCTCTGATACCATGTTGGTAAGCTGAAAGGAAAGCAAAGAATGGACACAAACTTGGAATACTTGCATTATGGAATGAAGAGGAGTGAGGTCCTTAAGTAGACACCTCATACATGCTCACTGACATCACTGATGACTTCAAAGCTTCACAATCATCTCCTCAATCTGCTCCTAGATTCTCTCAATCATCCTATGTGGCTCTTCCACCACCTAACTGTGCTTGTGGGCACCTAACTGTGCCTCTAGCACTCACACATAGAAACCAAGGTGTGCCTGAGGCATACACCTTGAGATATCCCATCACCTTGAACAAGCGCAACCTTGGAAGGCACAACATGATATTTTCTTAGAGAAAATTTCTATGGCATTCTCAGCTTGAAGCGATAAGATTAGTACACCGATTGAAAGTCTTTTAAAGAAAGAAATGAGTGTATAGCCTATTTCGACCGTCACATCGTTTACAAAGTTAAGAAAAACGCAAGGAATGGACACAGGAAAATTCCCTTCAGAGTTTTTGAGACTCGACTTCACTGAGTGCGTATTCACGGGGGCTACCCACGTGCCAGGTGAGGAAAACAGTGGAAAATTGCTGAAAACTAACGATCTGAGCTCAAATAGATCAACCCATTCACTATGTGGATTCTACTGCAACAGCATTAAAATGCTAATATGCTGACTGAAAATAACATTTAACAGCATTAAACTGCATTCTACTGTAACAGCATTAAAATGCTAATGTGCTAAGGGAAAATAACATTTAATCGGAACCTCTGAATTCGTTCATGGGTGCACTCGGCCCCTTAGACTGTTCTGTTTGGACTCTGGACTTATGCCCTTAAAATCAGCCGTGTTTGATCTTTAACCTTCACGAGACATGACATGAATTATGAATTGAAACCTCTGAGAGGAGCCTGCATACACCGCAGAATGGAAGCATGGATGGATATCAGAACAAGAAACAGGAAACAAAAAGAACTCCACAACCAAGATTATGCTTTCCAGAGGGGGTGAGAGGGTAGATGCTTGATAGAAAGTGAAACCCAAGAAACTACTAGTGAAAATTTGAGTCAGATCACTGAGATATCTAGCATCTGACCAGCTATTGGAATTTCGTAAGGAAGCTACGGGAACTGCATAATCAACGCATGGTGTATCATCTGCCCATGACTTGAGAACTGAAGCGTTGAAAACCTGAGCCAGTGGACAATCCTCCAGAAGAACTGGTAGCCTTCTCTATGTCACCGATTCCCATAGTATAGGGAATGGGACGATCAGGTATGAAAGGTAAAGGTTGGTCATTCTCCATGATTTTCAGGACCATGTCTATAGTAGGCCTGCATTGCACCTGTGGATGAGTGCACAGGAGAGCTATAAGAAGAAATCTCTCCACAACCTCTAAAGGCCCCAAGTTTTCCATGCTTGGATCCAGAGCATCCAGTACTCTTCCCTGCTTCACCAAACACCATGCCCAGTCTGTAATCAGGATGCACCCTTCGCAGTTGGATACAACACTGAAAATCTTCTTCCCTGTGAATAGCTCCAGCAGCACAATCCCACAGCTGTACACATCACTCTTCTCTGTCAGCTGCCCATACAGCACGTATTCTGGGGCTAGATAGCCTGGCGTACCAGCTACTCGGGTGCTCACATGGGTTGCACCCTCAGGTGTGAACTTTGCTAGGCCAAAATCTGCAAGGCGAGCATTCCAATTAGCATCCAGGAGGATGTTGCTGGCTTTGATGTCCCTGTGAATGATCGCTGGTTGCACTTCCTGATGAAGGTAACCCAAACCTCTCACGATTCCTAGAGCTATTTTCTTCCGTCTGGGCCAATCTAGGACTGTCTTTTTGGAGAAGAGATGATCGTGTAAACTGCCGTTGGGCATGAAGTCGCAGATGATTATGCGCTGATGGCCTAGTGGATCGCTCTTGTCTACACAGCAACCTCTCAGAGGGACCAGGTTCCGGTGTTTCACAGTGCTGAGTACCTCCACCTCATGGAAAAATTCATCGTCAACAGTAGACGAGCAATTCTTGAACCTCTTCACCGCTATCTCTGCTCCGTCTTGGAGCGTGCCCTTGTACACATTGCCAAACCCGCCTGATCCCACGACGTTGGCCCTTGAAAAATTATTCGTGGCCGCCTTCAAGTCATCCATGTTGTACCATACGAGATTGCTGTTGGATCTCGCCATCTTTTCTTTGCTCGCCTGAAGCTCACGCTTGTTCTCTGCGATTTTCAGCTTCCTGCGTCGAATATAGAACGCCAAGACCAAGCCCAAGATTGCGAGAAGGGTAATGGAAGCTCCCACTGCCCCGAAGAGGCACTTAAAGTGATCGGATTGCTGGTCGTTTTGGAGCGCGATGTTAAACAAGCACGAAGCAGCGCCAGTCCTAGATGCGTTGGGCACCGTAGCAGCGCCATAAAGCGACATGATGTCTGGACAATTGTTGACGCTTCCATTCACGGTTCCCAACAGATAGGTGGTGGCAGCTCGGACCACAGCGACGGTGCAAACTGAGCAGCTGCTCAATTGCTCAAAGGAAGTATTGAGGCACTTGCTTGACATGTCTGATAGAACTGATGCGGGCACCATCTGCTCCAAGCTCTGCACTGAAGTAATGTTCTTGCAACTTTCCGATCCACGTGCTATAGAGGAAGTGGTGAGATTGCACTGCGATCTGACGTTCACGGGGGAGCCAAGGGAGGTGAGCAGCTGGTCGAAGGCGTTCCAGCAAGCCTGGGCGGAGGAGTTGGGGACGAGGAAGAAGCCAGAGCGGGCAACGTACTCCACAAGCACGAAGTGCAGAGCCTGGAGGAAGCTGGTGCAGCGGAAGGTAGAGTTGGAGGAGCTCCTGACGTTGTCACCGATGTAATGAAAGGGACGGAGAAGATCGAAGTTGAGGGGACAAGAGCTGGGGGCCGGAGGAGGATACGCAGCGGCAAAGCTGAGAGAGAAGGCGATCGTGAAGAAGAGGAGTAGCCATAGCCAGAGCTGCTCACCGCAGCTGCACCAGCTGGGGGCGTTTCCTGTTCGTCCTCCCCGAGAGCAAGGCTCCATAGCTGGTGAGATGCAAGCTTTTTTTACTCAGCAGCTTTCAGCATTCGTCCATTCCATAGCTTTGGAGGGAGCTGTGAGTAGACGAAGGTACGTATCGTCGCCATAGCCGTTAGGAGCTGCAAGCTTTCGAAGCATCTTCCATCGTTGTTGAGCTTAGCGAACGACCTGAAAATTGCGTCTACGCAATTTTTCAGCAAACTGTGAGCTCGCAACGAAGTTGGATGATCGTTCCGTGTAAAAGTTGCTCAGTATGATCATCGTACTCTCAGCGACTGAGTTGTATGAACAAAATACAAAATTTCCCAGTAAAAACGTGGATTTTATGTCATTTTCACAGGGCCAACTGGCTAACCTGGACAGCCACTTGCAATACTGCCTGTTTACAAGACACAGAGAATACAACGTTTCTATTAACCAAGGACTCATAACAAGCTACCCAGATCCAGCCTCATAACAAACTCTTTTTTCCAGAACACCATTGAGCTCAAGTACTCCTTCACAAACTCTTTTTTCCAAACACCATTGAGCTCAAGGACGTACTCCCTTGGATTCTGGTTTGGTTGGAAAAAAATGGGAAGAAAAGGTAGGGAACCACTAGCCACCTTGGCATGGAATTTCCCATTTCTTACAAAAGTACCACAATGTTATAAAGCCTGTATTAACATACTCGAGAATTTGATTCTCCTTAGTGAATTTCTATTTAAAATGTTAGTTGAGTTCTAACAAGTCGTGGAAAAGTAAAACACGACTTGAACAATGCACGAAAATAGTATAAAAACCATGCGGAAAACTGTTCGAAAAAGAATCCCCAGAATGTGCCGAATTTCACTTTCCTAGGCAGGGCAAAAGCAGGTGAGGGAAGGAGGAGAAGGAGAAGAGAGAGGGAGAGAGAGAGAGAGAGAGAGAGAGAGAGAGAGAGAGAGAGAAGGTGCCCCGCATAGGTTGTTGCCCCATTTATTGATGCCCCAAAGCAAGTTGGATACCATGAAGAAATGATTTTTCTCTTTCAAGCCCAAACCATTATGAAGCCCCACCCCATTGGCGATCGGCCAAAAACAGATACTCTAGAATTTGATTGTCCTCTGTGAATTTCTATTAAAAATGTTGGTTGAGTTCTAAAAATGGATTACTATGTAAGACTAAACCTTATTAGGATAGTCGATAGTCTATTTTCCTTTGTGAATTTCCATTAAAAAAGTTAATTGAGTTGCATGTAACCTCTAAAGTGTAAGATTAAACTTTATTACCATGCCTCCCCTATGGTTTCTCTTTTGTGAATTTTCATTAAAACCAAAATGTAGCCTTAGCACACGGATCACTAGCATGTGTTTACAATGGTCTATCTATCATCATAGGAAATCTAAACTAGGAGCAATTAAAATCACCGACAGCCCGCTTTGCAATTTTATTGCCCACAATGCACCGCTCATCTGTTGCTGCTCCAATGGCTCATCCCACAATAGGCGTGATGCATTCAATGCACTGATGTTTTTGGAACAGAAGCGTCGGAATCCACTTCTCTGGCCCCCAAGAGGTGTCCCACTCCACCCCAAGAAACCTTCAAACGAGCTCAGACCTCCAGAGCCAAAGAGGTAGACTGGGGCACCCCCAAGAGCAAAGGAAGTGCACCTTCACTTTTTCCCATTCACGTCCTATTTCCTCGTATGTGCTAAGACCCTTACTTACCATAATGTTTACAGCTTTTTATGATCTCTCAAAACAAAATTAACATGTCATGATGAAAATTTTACTCAGTGTTCTTAATGAACCTTGGGCACCACCACTTCCCAATCCTCAAAAAGAGTTCCTTACTTGCTCCTAGTGCTTGTTAGCTATGTGTCGAGTAGTTCCATACAAAATATCATTGTATTTGCTTGTGTGAAGAAAGAGCGTCATGTGCATGAGTGTTAAAAATTTTAAAAATGCATTGGGTGGATGGGCCTCCAATCTCTTTATTATAAAGAGGGTCCTTGCCCCTAAAAATCTATAGTTTTTAAAGTGGGTCCTTGCCCCCTAAAAAATCTCTTTATTATAAAAAGGGCCTTTCCCCCCTTAAAAATTTTAAAAAACACATTGGGCAAATGGGCTTGAAATCTCTTTGTTTTATAAATAGGGTCCTTGGCCCCCCTTCTTTTTTTTTCTCTCTCTTTGTTATAAAGAGGGTCCTTGCCCCTTTCTATAGTTTGTTTCCTTGCAAGTTTTTGGGAGCAAGGGAGGGAGGATGTACATTTTTTTGAGGAAAGGGAGAGCTTTAGACATATAACATGGCAAGAGGGGGGCACAAGGTGATCACTTTATAAACATGTAACATAGCACTTTGTTAACGAAGCAGGGTTTTTTAAGAGCAAGACTTGGATGCACGAAGGGAGGCGATCACTTTACATATAGACATGTAACAAAGGGAGGGGAGGGGAGGGGAGTTCAATTCTGATTGTGAGATTTGGATGCATGAAGGAGAAGGGGGGGGTTTACAAACATGTAATATAACACCATAACTCATTAAAGGAGATTTCTTTTAATGTGAGACTTGGATGCATGGGATGATTTTTGAAATAATTGTCCACTGTAATATAGAGAAAAGATTTAAAAACAAAGAGTTGGTAGGTGATGGCTTCTCTTCTAGGAGTGATGTGACTACTAGTGACACTATAGTCATGTCCCCTTGGACACCTAAATCCTTCATGCAATGGCATTGACCAACATTGTGTGGGTCTACTTTCTTTAGAGAGGATCCCACCTTTGGAGGTAGTGTCTCTAAGGAAAACCTATTAGTGTCAAATCGTGGTGGCGTATCATGGTTCCTCCTCTCTTTTCTTGCCCTTTATATTCGTTCGAGTGTGTGGGACTATTGCCATTTCCAAATCACTAGAGGGGACCTACATTGAGTTGAATGCAAATCATCATATAGCCAATGCATAGCATGGGCGGCAAGGGAGATCCACAATGCAGAATGAAACATTGAACTAAGAGAGGGAGAGAGAGAGAGAGAGAGAGAGAGAGAGAGAGAGAGAGAGAGAGAGAGAGAGGGGGGGGGGGCGGGGGGGATTGCAATGAGTGGAATCAAGATGTTCTTCTATTACTTGGCCAAAATGGCATTCGAATACAAATGGCTCACAGATGCACTCCACACACACGAGTTGTCTTGGTAGAAGGGATGACCTTGACTCCTGGACCTCTAAAACCTTTTGTACATGACTTTCATACTACATTTGTAGTGGGTGCTACCCACCACATTGCAACAGCAAGTGCCACTACTTTGTATAGGGCCTCTCTAACATCTTTCATCTAACATCCCAGCCTTTGGATATATGTCAAAGGAAGGGTTGGATTATCTCAATCACAATAGAGGTTCAGGAGCTTGCATTTTCTTATCAAGCTGACCATACTCATGTCTTGCCAACTAAAAAGGATGTTTGCCAAAACTGGGTACACTTGAAATCATATGTGAACCATCCAGTACATCTCATTGAAATACCTCATGTTATTTCTTCATGTTTATCATCTTGGCACGACCTTATCCACCATTTCAAATTTATTCTTTATTTGTGGACTACATACTAGCTTGCTCCACATTACTTAGTGGATTCTGACAAAGTGCGGATCGTACTAGCCTAGTGCACACAAGATTAGCAAAAGAACTAAGGAGGCTCAAAGCACACTAAATAAGACAGGAGAGGGAGATAGCAAATCTATATCTCTTGCAATGTGTGTTCAACAATACATGATAGGCCTCTTATATAGAGAGTGCCCTTTGAACAGTCAACACATGCGGGATCCTCTGATCCACGTCTCTCCTTGTGGATATCCTCAATCCACATCTCCACATCATGTAGTCCACATCCTAGGGTGGCTACTTTAATACATTCCTTATCACATACCTTTGCCCTTTAATCTATGTGCTCATGGCACCATATCTCAAACCCTCCCCTTGGTGCCATAATCCTTTGGCTACTACAAGGTGGTCAGATGTGAGTTACAAATCCATCACCTCCCCTTAGTGCATGCATTGCTACTTAAGGTGGTCAAGTGTGGCTTTTACATGTCAATATGTCCCCTGGGTGCTTTAATATAGCTACTCTCAGGTGGTTAGGATTTATTTACAAACATATGGGTTGAAGGTGGCAAGGTTTTTGCTTCTCAATGCTTGATGTCAATGGCGTTCACTTCTTTGCTTGATGTAACTTGATGCATGACGCTTTGTTCTTCCATGTGCCTTAATGCTTTATGTGTGGATGCCATGCTCTGTGCTATGGTCATCTCATGCACTTGTGCTTTTGGCATGCTTTGTGCATTCATGCGTCGCTTTTCCATTTGTTGCAAAGGTCTTACTAATTGATTTCTTTCAATATTGGCAGTGTCTAATTGCTAACAATGATTCTAATTTGACAAGCGCATAGAGCTCAAAAAAGCGATCACTTTCCCATTTTGGAGCATGTGCAAATTCCTCCTGGATTGCAAGTTATGGCTTGTCAAAGTTTTGATCAAGAAGAGGGGCCTTTGATGATGTGGCATAGAGATTCACATGCTGAATTCCAAACTGTGCTTGGCAGGGCCTATGTGCTTAGGTGGCACTTGGTGATGTGGCAGTTAACCAACCCTAACCCAAACTTAACCATGGCATATTGGGTTGACCTGACCGGGGTTGGCTTGACCAACCTTATCCATTGGTTGACCCAAGGTCAAATACACCTAACCATCGTTAGTTTCTATCTTCCACGTGGCAGTCAGTTAGGTGGCCGAAGGTTTGAAAACTTAGGTTGCTTTCAGAGGTTGAAGGCAACAAAGGTTCTGAAGGCACTACGCTATAGGAGATGCGGTGTACAAGAGCTGCTCGAGGTCGTTGGGCTGTAGAGTTGCTTTGTTGTAGGTGCTACTGCCCGGTTCTACTTTCACATAATAGAGATTCAGTCACGGAGTTTTGCTGGAGGGCACAGCCATCATTGGAGAGGTTCTGTCTAGTTTGGAGAGGTCTAGGGAATCCAGGTGTGTGAGGTTAATGTTGCAGTTGCTTCTGTGCTACCGAGTGGCATCAATGTATTTGGAAGCCTACTTGCTATCCCATTCGAAGCTTTTTGACAAAAAACACAGCATGAATCTGCTGCGGCTTCTTCTAGCAACAGTTGACAAGGCTGCTATACACAGCTCATGTGTGCCATGCACGCTCTTGGCTGTGCACTGTGAGCTCTCGCTTTGTATTTTCCTTGGATGTGGAGCTGCTAAGGCGCTAGAGGTCTTCGGTCCTTCTTTCCTCCCTAGTCATGGAGTCGCTGGATGCGATGGATTTTGCCCATGAGATTGTCTTTCCCATGAGAAGGTAGTTGTGGAGAGTAGATGGCGTGCTGAGCTAGAGGCTTGTTGAAGTTGTTGTTGGCCTCTCAGAAGGTGGTACTGAAGCGTATGGAGGTCTTTGGCGACAGCGCGTGGGCAAAGGCATTTGGAGCCGATGCAAGCTGCGATATGTGTCTAATACAAAGACCTAGAAAGGTCAAATAACTCGAACAATTCAACTTTGTCGAATGTGCAATGAAATGCACCGAACTAGCATGGCTGTCCCTGATGCTTTGGCTAGCGGGAGCTTGACACTTTGATGAAGGCACACTTTGATGAAGGCCCTCCTGTGTTGTTTAGGAGGGCACAATAGCCGAGTTGACACTTATTTGGTCGTTGAGGGCCCGTTAGCCAAGTTGAGTTGTTGTAGATGATAGTGGTGGAGCTCGCTTCTTGCTTGCCATGAAGCTTTGATTGTCGAAGGAGCTGCCCTTTGTTAGAGAGACTTGAAGGAGCCTTAGAACTCTCTGTCTCTCCCCTTCTCTCTCTCAAGAAAAAAGTCGAATCTCTCTTCCTCACATAGTTGCCTCATAGTGAAGGGATAGCTTACAAAACTCTTGAAAATGGACCTTCCACAACACTAAGACTCGCTAAGTCTCTCAATATGTAATACCAAGCCTACGCATAGCAATACAGGAACACATGGGAGACCATGAATCCTTGAAAGAAAGACTTTATCACTTGGAGAAGCATACAGAAATAAGACTAGTCACCTACCATGCTATGACAACAGAAAAACACAAAAGAAAGGAATGGTTTGATAGAAATCTTAAAGCTAAAGACATCAAGGAAGGTGACTTGGTCCTATTATACAATGCCAAAGTACACAAGGGGAAACTGAAGTATCTAGGTCAAGGACCCTATCGAGTAAGAAAGATGAATCACATCAGAGCTGTACTGCTAGAAATATTGGATGGAGTCCAATTCAACATAACAATAAACGGGAGCTGATTGAAGTGCTACTGCTTCAACATGCAAGCCATCCCTGACAAAAATGAAGATTTGGAAAACCAAGTCTTCCTTAGTTAGGATTAGATTGTATCACGAGCACTCACTTGCATATGTACGTCTTCGCACATATAGGTAGCATCAATCGATTTTAACCTAGGGCTCAGAAGTGATACCTGAGTTCTAGCTACCCTACGAAATCCTAGCAACAAAAAAAGCATATAGTTAGTCCCTACCTAGCTAGTAGGTGACGTGCACTCACACGCTTTCGCTTAGACACATAGATGATTGCATGAATAATTGTGCCACACACTTTCATTCCACACTCTCAAAGCATGTATAAAAATAAGCCCCTCACAAACACACAGAAAGGTCATACCTGCATGCCAACCAATCTAATGATCAATGGTACACCACATGCACATGAATGCAGCTTCAGAAAAGATGCTTCTACTAAAGAGGATGCGTAGAAAGAGCCCACCACCTCAACCACGAGACCCCCTCCAGAGTTTGCAGCCATCTACATCCTCTCAACCACGACGACCACAGGCATTTGTGGTCCAAAGTGATAGCTCCGAAGAGGATTCAGTGCATGACCAAAGTGATAGCTCCGAAGAGGATTCAGTGCATGACCAAGAAGAACAAATGCCACCCCAATCACCATCGGCCTACACAACCATTGACAGGACCCAATCACTAGAACTTATTTGGCCACCTACATCGACTTATGCTCTTTCCCAGGAAGCAACATCTTACTTAGAGCAAAGGGGTCTAGGCAGTTTTCATGAGAGCCTAAAATCCTTGGAGGACAGTCCTACAATGGCCACATACATCAGGGACTTTCTCCATTCTTACCACTCCAGCAATGCACAGGTTGGCAAGTATGGTACAATCACTGTACATTAGAGCCCACTGAACATTATCCTCGATAGTGCAATCATTCAAAGGGCATTCTCACTCCCAACAGATGGTGGCAAATACCCTACACAGCCTGTCGATGCAAAGTTTCTCGAAGTACAACCTCTCCTCGCCAAGGGCACACTATTCCATAGGGACGGCATATTACTTCACACAATCCTTAACCATCACCTCAAGGAAGCAGCACAATTCCTATCCACAATCCTAGGGGTTAAGTGCAGCAAGAGTCGATCCCTTCCACTCCGCACATTTGTTTTGCTGAGTACGAAGATAAAGCAAGACTGGATCCAGCACTTAGTCATCTTCTTTAAAAAGAAACTAGATGGTATTCTCCTACTATCACATTGACAAGTGCAGATGTCTTAGAAGAAATGCTAGCCAAATGATCCAAATGTCAGAACTATTCTAGCTTGGCCAAGGAAAAATATGCAAGGGAATTGGATAGACAGACTGCAACATAAATCAAAGACCAATTTGAGGCAATCGCCATAGAGGTCAAGGCACTTCAGGCGCAAATAAATGAGAAGGATGTAGAAGAAGTGCGCATGAACCAAGTTCTCCAAGTTCAAGAGAAGGCAGTAAGGGATGTGACCTCCAACCTCCAACAAAGTCAAACATAGCTTATAGCAACAGTACAAGTAACAGCAATCCTACAGACCTACTATAACTCCTTGACCTCCACACATGCTCAGGAGACGGAGGTAGTGGCAAAAGATTGACTCACTCTAATTCACAAAGAAGAGGAGCTCTAGGATTGCAAAGACAAGCTTGAAGACATGAAACAATCTTTGGCAGTACGTGCCTTCAGCATTGTGACGAGCTTAATGGCAGTACGTGCCTTCAACATTGTGAACGAGCTTACAAGGGAATGCAAAATCTTAAAGAACCAACTTGCTACCGCTCAAGAGGCCAGCACTTCACAAGCACAAGTCTTGGACCAGTGGTCCAATACCACTGAAGACATTCCTCAATAGGCAAACGTCACCTTGCAAATGAGAAAGCTTAAGGAGCCATATACAACCATCTACCAGCAATACAAAGAAAAAATGAATGAGGTGCATTCCCAAAAGATAATCATCTCCAAGCTTGAACTCCAATTGCTAGTGCACAACAATGAGGCATTGGAAGACAACACCAATGAAGCCCCACTACAATACACAACGGTGGTGTACCAAGAGCTTGTGGCTGCTCTACAAGTGGAAGATCACCTCAACGCACGCGTGCTTATCCAATGGAAGCAACTCCAAATCAAGATCATATCTACTCATCCAACAATCAAATGGGAACGTTCCATAGGGACCAAAACTCTGCACATAATTTGCTAAGACTTGTCCAAAGATGGAGAAAAATATCTTCTACCTATCTACACATGCCGGGTTTACAGCACTCAAGACGGATGCTTTCATTGCATATGTATGTCTCATGGGTAGTCCTCCCCTCAGGTTTATTGCTGGTTTGTTGCCATTGCTACAAAGGCCACCACTATTATTTGCAAGGCATGACATAACCGACATCCCACCCATGTAGCTGATGATCCCATCGCACCAGCAAAAAGAAGTGTCGGAAGATGACACTTACCTTGCTGCTACCACCCTCTTAACCTTCCCTGAGCTCCATCCTAACATCTATTCACTCCATCATCTCTTTACTCATGCCTCTCACCATTTTCAACTAACCCAACAGTCACAAACTTTTACAAGCCCCTCACACCTAGCTTCTTCCCGTCCCTTGCTAATCCTACCCATGAGGATTACCAAGCTGCTCAAACCATTTGCCCAATTCTTCCCCCCCTCCCCTCTACTCCCCCTTCCATAACTAACACTCTTCCATATTTCTCCCCCATGTCCCCAGATTCTCTCCCTGCCCTGTCATCACTTCTGACACTACTTGTGCTTCCATCAACAGAAAATGACACAGTATTTGATTTTGAATATCAGGATCCGAATAATCCAATTCGTACCCCCATGCCAAGTTCCAATGATGGGTATGATTTTGATGAGATACCACTTCCGAGTAACCCCATCAAGGAATTTTGGAGCAAATATCCTGATATGAAAACTCGAGGTGGATGGACCCTGGATAACTTTCCTACCAACCTTCATCAGCATCAAATTAGTGAAGGTTAGATAAGCAAGTTGGATCCACAACCTGATTGGTGCCGTCCCAAGCTCTTTGATGTAATCTTCTTGAAGGACTACCTATGTGCACCTCCATGTCTCAGAACCCATCCCAAGTTCTATGCAGTTCCACGACGTAAAAAATGGGAAGCCAACATACACACTTTGGATGAAGATCAAACCATTAATTGGCCAATGATCAAACCATACTTTGGTGTAGAATAGAAAATCCAAGGCACAATGATCTGAGCACTTCAGCAACATGAGGAAATAATGTGCGGCAACATTGATCGCTTCCTTCGCCTAAGTACTATATTCTATAAAACATTGGAATTCATTCCGAAGGTCCCATGTTACCTCGATACCCATTTGCCTCCACTCAGTTTCAATCCTAATGAACAGGTCAATGCTCAAATTACAAGCTGACTCTAGCAAAGAGTGATCTTCTTAGAAGCACGCCACATATCTCTATTTGAACAAATGATGGATACAGGCTACCTGGAAACTGAGCAAAAATTGTATGGTGCCAAGGCTTTATAGCAGGATTGACTAGCATGACACAAGTTCCACAGCCACTAGACTAAAGGCATGGCAATCCAAGTACGTGCTCACAATAAGCCATAACACAAGGACGGGTAATAAAATGGATCTGGGAGTATGTTGTCTCTGTGCCAACATGGACTTAGGTAGAACATAATGTGTGTGTAGAGTAGCGACAAAGCTCCACTTGTACTTGCATAAAGCTAGAAATAATCCCTCTTAGAAATCCAACTTGCATGTTCTACATGCAAGTCCTACATGCAACTCCTACATGCGAGTTCTACATGTGAGTTCTACATGCAACTTCTACATGCGAGTTCTACATGCAACTCCTACATGCAACTTCTATATGCAAGTTCTACATGTAGAGAGAGAATGTCTTACAATTCCTACATGCAGAGAGAGAAGCTCTCCAACTTGTATAAATACCCCATAATGGAATGAAGCCCACACTCTTTGGGGCATTGTGTTGAGTTCTACTTTGGTATTCCAAGCAATTATCTCAAGTGTCCATGCTTCCTTGCACTCCACGTCCAAAAGCATGTCTAAACCTTGCAACTCCTCCTCCCCTCTCCTCCAACCTTGCAACCCATCCTCTCCCTCTCCTCCTCCCTCCTCCTCCCTTCTCCTCCTTCCTCTTCCTCCTCCCCCTCCCTCCTCCTCCTTCTCCTCCTCCCTCCTTCTCCTCCTCCTCCCTCCTCCTCCTCCTCCTCCTCCTCCCTCCTCCTCCTCCTCCTCCTCCTCCTAACTCTCTCTTCTTTCCCCCATGCTCTTACACCACCTTCCTCTCCCACTCCTATGCTCCCCCTAAACCCTTAGTTCCTCAACCCTTAACCTCCATGATCTACGAGGGAGACGAGTTCTCCACCATGTACTCTAACCTGAACCTTGGATCCTCCTTGTAACCCTGGAACCTCTTCTAAACTCTAGAACCTCTTTCTAAACCTTGGTACCTCCTTCTAAACTCTGGAACCTCCTTCTAACCCTTAAACTCCTCCTAAACCCTGCAACCCCCAATGAAGACAAAAGCCTTCATTACCTCAAACATGATGATACACATTCCTTTTACACATGCATGCACTATGTTTGCTTTTACCACACTTAAGCCTACGTCTCTCACCGGAACACGACTCGAGGTCCTAAGCTACACGTATACTATAATCGATAACCCCGATATATCTGTAGGTGACAAAAAACCTCAGAACCCTGCATACTGAGAGAATACCCTGCTCTTCTTGTGAAAGCCGTGGGAAAGAGCCAACAAGTTGGGGCTTTGAATATGTCATTTGTTTAAGAAGGCACTTCAAGGGTTCTCATAAGCACATTACGTACATGAAAGACTTGTCCCATATCACAATTTGACAAATTTAAAATCATATGATACATCTTGGAGCACGTTGACAGAGAGAAGCTAAGAACTCTATATAGGGTCACAAATACTTGTCTCTAACTCAACGAAAATTTTTGGCTGAGGGACCTGGTGAAATCAAAACAAAGAAATTGAATATTACAGGCAAGAGACAAGATTTAGCTTTACAAAAGTACTCCGATGGCCTTCCCTTTTAGTCCAAGAATTGCTATAGTTTTTCTATGTTTAAATAGTTGTTGTTCAATAAATATATTCTTTTCATATTCTAGCATATTACAAGAGAAAACACGATAATTCTGCCATCACCAATGTGGAGGAAAGCTTAAGTGAAACGGAGAGAACCCATACAAAAAGTGGCAAGGTGAGCGTAAGCCCCGTTCTATTGCACCATTGCCCACGTGGGCAATGGCCTGGATGCATGGCTGTGCTATAGCTAGCTACTCCACACGAAGCTTGCAGGGCTCCACGCATGTCTCTACCATCATTGCAAAGATTCGTAGATTGGAAGGTCTACCCTTTAGGCATTGCACTCTTTGCGATCATCGCCTCAATGACAGCGATGGGCTTGGGTACTTTCGCTTAGCAGATTAACCACTGAAACATCCTGCTCACCTCACCCTCTAGTTGTACAATCAAGCCTTGGAGAAAGCTAGATTGCTTCAGGTAGGTTTTGTATATTGCAAGACAGCCCAAATAAGACATCTGTCAATTCTTGGCACCGCAAGGTAGAAGATGTTAATCTCTCTCATAGTTTAGAATGTATCTTATTTAGTGTTAGGATTAGTGGTAGTTTAGGCCATTGTAATGAGTTTTAGGTTTAAATATTTCCTAAATGACTTTGTGGATTAAGATTTTGGCCTCACATGAGGGGTAGTGAATTATTTATGGCAGGTAGCCTAGAGGGAAGTTTTCCTTTTTTGAGCCCTCGTGAAGCCATGTGTCATAATTCTAGATGTTCTCAGATTCTGCACAAGGTTGCGATGGAAGAATGACTCGATTCCACAATTCGACGATCACACGATCCCATATCATCTAAGAGACCCAATTTTTTCAAAATGCAACCTTCTCGCTCTCTCTATATATACCTCCAAGCAAAGGATCAAGTCTCTCTTAAAATGGAGCTGTGTGACTCATGAGTGCTATAGCCTGCTCGAGCGTAAGGTGGTAGCTGTCTGCCCGAACGAGACCCTCTAAACAACACTAATGGTGAGTAGTCTTGAGAGAAGCTTCTTACAAGGGAGCTAAAGGCATCCTGTTGACATGGCTAAGAAGATTGAAGTAATCAGAGAGCCTATGGATTAAGAAGATATCCATCATCTCCCATAACGGACTAATAACGATGGAGGAGTAGATAAAGCCTTCATGGGCACTAAAAAGAGATGAAAAGCTTCGATTTAACAAACAAGGATTGGATGATCAGTATTTACATGAGAGAGGGATTTAGTGGTGTATTTCTCGAAAGCCTACTCATCTGGCGTCTCCGAAGCATCTTTTTCATGGATACATTCCAAAAAATGGGTAGTTGGTCAATTTGACCCGATTAGTGGGGCAACTATAGTTAGGGTTGCGATTAAGGGTTGGTAAAGAGATTTTAGGTTTTGGTGACTTAGTCCTCTTCCTAATTGGTTCGTTACTTTGTTTCTTCCTCCTCCAAAATCAGCTGGTGTACCATGTGTCACTCAGTTGAGAGCCCATTTCTCTTGGGGGACTCTTTCTTGGGCGGTTCGCATAGGTTTCTGCTTCTTCTCGATTTTGATTAGTTCTTCTTTTGCGTGACAGATTGGCACATGCAATATTCTATTGTTGCATGTCGATTTCAGACAGTACATACAAAGGGCCTTCCAGTATGTGATTTGTTTCGTGTCTGTGTTTATGTGGTCTTCTTTGAATCGTGTCACGAATTTCGGTGTTTCTTTGGTTGCATGGAAAGGAAGGAATGGAGTCAGTTGTGGAAGCGCCTAGAAGGGCTTTTTGCTTCCGTTGATCTCCATTTGCCTATAAAAGGCCACATGCGTGCACTAGATTTGTATCTGTTTCTTCCAATCGTAGTAGTGTGAAATTGTGTGTGTACATTCCGAGCATACATAATTCGAAAGAAAGGGTTTGGACTAGTATGGGGAGCGCTTGTGAGATGGACACGGCAGAATATGTGGGAGGTGATCCTTTTATTTTGATAATGGCACCGAAGATTTAATTTGTCTATCATCCATAATTATTTGGCGGTGTTCTACGTATAAATTTTAAATTGGTTATGTGCATGATGGAGATCTTGTTGTTTATCTTGGATACAGATGTTAGTGATGATGAGTTCGGTCTAAGTGGCTGGAGCAAGCAGTGATTGTTAAATGGTAGATGGTAGATAATCTGAACATAAAGGGTGTTGTGCAAATGGTTTACTCAGTATTTCTATGTAGAGCTGCTGTAGTCGACGGATGCTTGTAGAGAAGATCTAGTAGGTCTTATAAACCTCTGTTAAACGCAAATGTTTGCTTAGATTTCTCACCTGTTAGGTCAATAGATCAGTACCTTTTGGCTTTCAATTTAGTCATGTCGGCAGTACATTCTTCTTAAAACACTAGAGTTGCTACTGGGACTGTCAAACTCCACTACCTTTACTGGGTGGTACTTGTATGCCCTCTCACTATACTTCCTGTATAATGTATACTTCCCAAGATTTCCCTCCTATCTTCTATCTTCGGATAGTGAGTTGTTGCCCACTTCAGCATAAAGTCATAAACAGTAACCTCAGAAGCTACTTCCAAATTGACACTTGAGAGCACAGCCTCTATGCCTGTTAAAGTCAAATTCATAACATCATCCTGAAAGCTCATGATATCCTTGTACTGTGATACAAGATAAGTTTTTGCGGCATCCATTAGAGGTTGCATTACATCTGCAAGCAACACACTTGAAGACGAGTGCAGATATAGCAGAGCAAACTCTGGCGTCATGGATAAATTACATTAGAGTCTTCTGTAGTGATGCATGCACGATGTTACGTCAGATTTATCAACAGCCATAAGGGCATCTAGCAGATCAGGGGCTGAACTAGCCTGCACTCTCCCAGTGTACATGAACTGCAACATGTCCATTGGCGTGGTCTCTTCTTGAACACTGATACGCAGACTAACATCTCTCTGCTCAAATTCTTTCATGCCATTCGAGAAGAGCTACATAGACAAAGAGCTCTTAACAGTTATCACTCACTGTCCTATGTTTTATTATAGCCAAACCCACACTAGAGAACATGTCTTCTGTTTCATTATTGTGTGGTTTGTTCTATCATTGTGGTTCTATCTTCCAACATATTTAGAATATATTGTGTAATGTGTCTTGTGTTTGGTGTTTGTCTTCTTGCTTGTACCATTAGAATTATATCTTCGAACATCTTCAAAAGATAGTGTATGGAAGGCCTGACATTTTCCATAACCAATGCTAATCTCTTTATTTGAATGGACTTCTATCGGAGGTTGCATCAAGGTTATAAATTTTTCTGTCTGTAGCAAAAACATTCGAAATGGTGGAGGGATGTCTGATTACACTATGATTTTTTATCCTTCAACTAGGGTCGAACATTTTGAAACATCTACAATCAACCCAATATTTGTTCCGCCAACTATTATCTCTAGGTTCAAAGAAGACTGTAATAAGACCTAGTGAATAAAGGGCAGGCAAATTTCTTGCCCTTGGCTACAGTCTCGCGGTAACGGTAATCAAGCTTGGTAACTCAATGTGCCAAATGGACGAATTAATCGTCCGCAACTACAAAAATGCAGATGACCTCATAACAGTTAACTGTCATTGTGAATTGTTATATGTAGAATAAGATGTACAACAATTGTTATGGCAAACATTTTGATACTAGAGTAAGAATTTTTGCCCACACCATTATTTCAGTTGACTTTTTGGAACAACCAACGAGCGGACTACGTGAAGATTGTAGTCAGGTTCAAGGTAATTAGATTCTATCATTTTGTTTTAAGGAATGTAGGAGCTAAGAAAAATATCAACCAATCGCACTTAACATGCTAGATCTTGCTATCTTAGCACCTACACGAGTTCCATCGATCTTAGAGAAACTTGCTTGAGTCTTCATTGACATATTTAACAAATCGGTTACAGAAATCAAGTAAGGTTTAGTGCCT
Source organism: Dipteris shenzhenensis (assembly GCF_047967505.1). NCBI lineage: Eukaryota > Viridiplantae > Streptophyta > Polypodiopsida > Gleicheniales > Dipteridaceae > Dipteris > Dipteris shenzhenensis. The sequence continues at coordinate 42,896,696 of NC_141597.1, forward strand.
ACACAAACTTGTAATTAATTTTACAAACAAACCACTATTTATCATTAGTTGACGCTCAATCTATTTTGCATATAGGTAAGAGTGTTCTTATTGTCACAGGGTTGAATTTAAACCTATACGAACTTGTGTGCTCTTTTTGCAAAGAGGAAAAGATTTCAAAGGAAAACACCATACCATGGTGTCTAACATGCAATCGAATCACCATTCTAAAGAAGATTACTAAAGTGAAGGTGCTTATCACAAGTTTAGATGGTGCAAGCATAGAGGTTATACTGAAGAATACATGGGTGGACAAAGTGTTAGATTTGCCTCGCTCATACATAGAACTGCTTGAAGACAACACGCAATTCTTAAAATTAGAGTTATTTGACCAAAGGATTGAAGGAAGATTTTTGGTTAATATGCATGGTCTAATTGCAGGCTTCATTTCTTTTAGAGGTAATCCTGCTTGAGTAATTCAATGAGCACTTGTGAAGCCTACAATACAGTTGATCGTTGTTTGTCACTCTTGGTAGAGACAAAGGAACACTTCGTATGTAGGACAATACCATTGCTTATTTTAGAATGGGCATGGTTTTGGGCCTCTCTCCCAGCTAATCCACTTCTAAGACCAGTTTTGCATTGGAATCTAGTTGATAAAGATGTGACAACATAGAGAGACCTTGTTGTATGAACATATATTCACCACTTAATCTTTTTATTTTGCTCCTCCTAACTGGCTTCACTGCAACTCCTAGTATTTGACACATTGTATATACATACATTATACAAAATGAACTATATTTCTCATTTACAAATTTAAGTATCCAACGAACTACAATAACTAAAAAATGTGAACATATTTTCACAACTTAATCTCTTTACTTTACAAACATACTCTTCCACCAATCTCTTAAGATTCACAAACACATTTATTCAAACACATTCTTCTACTATCTTTTGTGATCCACACATGTAGTGGGTCTCAGTGGTGACTCACGTGTCGTGGGGTACTTGAAGATATGCCAACGGAGTCTCCAGCTACTCCTTGTGGGAGCAATGCATAGCACGAGTCATCCGCAAGTGTCACGCAAGCGGCCTTTGGATTGTTGCAATGCGGTTTCACAAGAGGAAGAGGGAAGGGAAAGCTGGAAGGGGAGAGGGAGAAGGAGGGGAGGAGGAGGGAGGAGAAAGGGAAGAAGGAGAAGGGAGTGAAGGGGGATAGAGTGACAATCACAAAGGCACTATGAAGGAAACAAGAGAACAGTCAAAACACTCTTGGAAGAGAAGAGGAAGCTTGTATTCAACTTGGTGCAAACAACAATGAAGACCAAAGTCAAACATTTGGTCTTTTATACATGTCACCTTTTGAAAGGAGGGCTAATCTTTTTCCTTTCCCTCACATTACAACCAAGGGATCTTGGGCCCGTAGGGTGCTAAGGCATATTGCTAGTCTTACCATCTCTCCCTACTAGCAAAAATAGTGCTTGTGTTTGTTGAGATATCGAGCTCCACTTGTGATATGCCAAGGTGATCGTTGTGCATTTATGTCACCGACTTGTTAGTTGCAGATGCGGTTGGTACACTACTCATGAATAATAGCTGGATGACAGCTATCTTTATGTACTCTAGTTAGTGGCTCAGTTAGTATGCCACCTTAGTTAGCTGAGTTTGGTTTGAGACCCACATATAGGGTTCACCTACTCTTTTGTCCTTAAGAGTTCTTTTGGCTTTCACAACTAAGAAGAGGAAAATTGTTTTAAGTCTCCATCTTTGTGTATATTCTCCCATTGTGTATGAGAGAAAGCTGCAAGTGAGACTCCTTCCTTCTCTCCCACTCTCTTCACATGGTATCAGAGCTCAGTTCGTGGTAAGGAGCTCAAGAAAGCAAACCAAGTTAGCAGTATCCTAGTAAGAGATCAGTGTTGCTTTCCTTTAGACAGAAGTTGCGTTTTTTTGCAGTGATAGAATATTTTGCAGTGTTCTATAATGGCGTCTAATGCTCTTTCATAGATTGTCATTGAAAATTTTGACAAGAATAACTTCCAAGTATGGAAGCTTAGAATGACGAATTTCCTTAAAGGAAAAAGCTATTGGAGTTCATTACTGGAGTTAAACAAGAACCAGTGATTCCTAATGTTCCCAATCAACAAGAGTTATAGGCAATTAAAGGCTAGCATGAGAGAGCCAGAAAAGTTATGTGCTGGCTATTTATCAATATTTCAGATTCTATGATTGTGCATATTCAGATGCAAGAAGCTGTCTTCTACTCAAAGGCTTGAAGAGGTAGAGATAGAGGTAGAGGTAGAGTAGGCCGATTTGGAGGCCGTGGCAAAAATCAGAATATGCAGCAAATTCAAGAAAACCAGTCCTATGGAGGAAGACGTGGTAACTTTAGAAGCAGGGTGAGCCAAAGAGGTCATGGTGGATGGCAGAGAGGCCAAAATGCAAACAACGATATTGAATGCTACTACTATGGTAAAATGGGTCATATGGTTAAAGACTGCTATGAAAAGCAGAATGACATCATGAATGGAAAATTGCAGCAAGGCAATTATGCATCCTCTAGTAGACAGACTAATGACAGAAATGAGCATCTGTTTATGGTGCAGCACATAACCAATTTTATGACAAGTGCAGAAGAAAGAAATGATGTGTGGTATGTTGACTCAGGTGCATCAAACCACATGGCATGTCATGTAGAATGGATGTAGGATGTAAGGAAAATGGAAAGATCAGGATTTGTGGAGACTGGTGATGATACTGCACATCCTATTGTGCAGAATGGTAAAATTTCTTTGTCTATGCAGGATGGAAAATAGGAATACCTGTCTGATGTATTTCATGCCCCGAATATCACCAAGAACCTAGTTTCTGTTGGTCAAATGGTTGAGCAGGGCTTGCAGGTCAGATTTAATCCTCATGGATACTTTGTTGAGGATATGAAAAATAAAGGTCGCTTGATAGCAAAAGGGAAGAAGAAGGGCAAGATGTTTACGTTGGATGCAGACATGCCTGAATTGAGTGCAACAATGTTTGCAAATGGGATCGGTGTAGTTGTAAATATTGATATTTGGCATAAATGCATTGGTCATGTTAATGTACAATGGCTTAAATTAATGCAGGCTCAAAATATTATTGCAGGATTGCCTAAGTTCAAGGTTGCAGAAATGCATAAGGTATGTAAAGCCTGTCAATTTGGAAAACAGGCAAGGAAACCATTTCCTAAGACATGTTCAAGAGAGTAAGTGACCATTGGAATTAATCCACTCTAACATGTGGACTACTAAAGGTGCATCTATTGGAGGTTGTCATTATTTTATCACTTTTATATCATTATGACTACAACAGAAAAGTTTGGGTGTATTTTATGAAAAAGAAAAGTGAAGTATTTGGGCATTTCAAAGCTTTTAAAGCTATGGTTGAAAAAGAAACAGGCCTGCAAATAAAATGATTAAGGTCAGATGGAGGGGGAGAGTACCTCTCAAATGAGTTTGCAAGTTTCTTACAAGAGCATGGCATAAAGCAGTAATATTCATGCAATCATACCCCACAGCAAACTGGACTTACAGAAATGAAAAACATGCATATTGGAGAGGTATCTCGTGTCATGCTTAACAAAAAGGCCTGTCATATTATTATTGGGCTGAAGCAATTACTACAGTAGTCTACATAATGAACAGGACTCCCACTGCAGCAATACATGGCATGACGCCAAAGGAGAGGTATACTAGTAGGAAACCAAATATTTCTCATTTGAAAGTTTTTGGTTGCATTGCCTATGTTTATGTGCTAGATGAGCTGAGATCCAAGTTGGATCCAAAGGCTGAGAAGTGCATCTTTATTGTTTATTCTCTATAGCAAAAAGGGTATAGATGTTATAACCCTTCTACTCGTAAGTTTACAGTGAGCAGAGATGTTGTTTTTTATGAGATGAGCAGCTGGTATAAACCAGTAAATGTGATTGATGATGTAGATGCACAAAATGGTAATGCTGCACAGAATTCACAGTAGCAATCACAAAATATTAGTGGACCTGTAGTGTCCTCTAGTAGTGCTTCACATACTTTCGCATGGACAGGCAAATTGAGATCAAGAGGATCTCCTCAAAGCAATGCAAATAGTGGTATGCATCACATACTTCCACATGGATAGGCAAATTGAGATCAAGAGGATCTCCTCAAAGCAATGCAAATAGTGGTATGCAAGTATCACAAAAAGGAAAAGAGAAAGTAGATCAGCCCATGGTTGATGTGAATGCAGGTTACTCTTATGTGGATGGTGAATCCAGTGGCTCAGAACAGAGCCTTGATGATGAGTTGGGTATTCCTTCTGTTGTTACACTTGAAGTAAGGAAGACAAGGGATGTTTTGAGAGCACCTGGTAGTGAGCCTATTTTGCGTAGGTCTACCAGAGCTAGGTATCATGTGGATAGGATGAAATATGATGGATTTATAGCCATTCACTATGCCTATATGGTCAAAGTGATACATGAATCAGAACCCACTTCTTTTAAGCAAGCCATGGGAAAATAAAAATGGAAGAAAACCATGGATGAAGAAATGGATACCTTGGAAGAAAATGCTACATGGGAATTGGTGCCTTTGCCTAAAGACAAGAATGCAATTGGCTACAAGTGGGTTTATAAGGTGAAGCACAATGCAAATGGTTCTGTGAACAGATGCAAGGCAAGATTAGTTGTCAAGGGGTATGCATAGACATATGGCATTGATTATGAAGAAACATTCAGTCCGGTTGCAAGGATGGCAACGAATTTGATCATCACAGGTGATAGTGATGAAAATATCATTCATGTGAAAATGCTATTGAAGCAGCAGTTTGAGATGAAGGATTTGGGAGAGCTGCGTTACTTCTTGGGCATTGAGGTGATTAGATCCATAAGTGGGATATGGCTCTTGCAGAGGCAGTATGGATTGGACATGTTGTCCAAATATGGGATGATAGGCTGTAAGCCTATTTCAGTTCCTTTAGAGCAGAATGTGAAGTTGAGCGCAGATGCAGGTGAACTTCTGGAAGACCCTACTATGTACATACGCATAATAGGAAGTTTGATTTATATGACTATTACCAGATCAGGTTCGAGCTATGCTGTTGGGTTGCTATGTCAGTTTATGCAGGCTTCAAGGAAATTGCATTTGGATGCGGCTAGATGCATACTGAGATATATGAAGTCCACATTGCAGTATGGACTATTTTATGAGACTGGGGTTCAGATACAGTTGCATGGATACACTGATGATGATTGGACTGGTAGTATTTCTGATAGACGATTTACAAGTGGATATATGTTCTCTTTTGGGAGTGCTGCAATCACTTGGAGTAGCAAGAAACAGCCTACAGTTGCCTTGTCGAGCACACTGAGTACAGAGGTGCAGCAATGGTTGCATGTGAGGTAGCTTGGTTACATAAGCTACTTTATGATATGCATCAGTTGTCATTTATTGTTACAGATGAGCTAGTTGTCATTTATTGTGACAACATGAGCAGTATGCACTTGGCAAATAACCTAGTCTATCATGCTAGAACAAAGCATATTGAGGTGCATTATCACTATGTGCGGGAGAAGGTTCTAGTAGGTTTTATTAATCTAGTTTATGTCAGCACAGAGGATCAGGTAGCTGACATATTCATGAAGGCATTGGATGCAAAGAAGCTATGCAAGTTCAGAGACCTACTTGGTGCGCAAGAATTGGGATTGAGCTTGAGGGGGAGTGTTGAGATATCGAGCTCCACTCGTGATATGCCAGGGTGACCATTGTGCAGTTATGTCACCAATTGTTAGCTGCAGATGCGGTTGGTACACCGCCCATGAATAATAGCTGGGTGACAACTATCTTTATGTACTCTAGTTAGTGGCTCAGTTAGTATGCCACCTTAGTTAGCTGAGTTTGGTTTGAGACCCACATATAGGGTTCACCTACTCTTTTGTACTTAGAGTCCTTTTGGCTTTCACAACTAAGAAGAGGAAAACTGTTTTCAGCCTCCACCTTTGTGTATATTCTCCCATTGTGTATGAGAGAAAGTTGCAAGTGAGACTCCTTCCTTCTCTCTCACTCTCTTCACAGTGTTAACCATATTAGAGCGCTTGCGAAAAGCCTAGTGTTAGGAGGTATTCTTAACCGACTCCCAAATAGCACTTAAGTTGGCCTCGTCACTCCTAGGCTTAGGTGATTTGGGGCTCAAACTCCCTGAGCGCCCTCACACCTTCACCTATTTGTGGTCATGCATGATGCATGAGACTCAAACCTGAAGTGGTGAGGCCCAGCTCTTGCGAGACACTAAATGGTAACTGTGTCTCGGAATATTTGGGGAACAAACTCCCTAGGTCTAGTTGTACTCCTTTCATGGCTATTTTCATTGGCATAGCTATTTTCTGTGGATGTGAAGCTGAAAAGTGCAAGGCGTATGCACTTCTCGTGGCCTAGAAGTATGCATCTCCTTGTTCCTGGTATGCACCTCCTTGTTCCAAACAGTGGTAGTAGCTAGAACATACAGCTTGTTCTTGGGATCCTTGAATCCTTGAACTTTGGAGCAAACTTTGGGTATTAAGGGATCAAACTCTCTAGTTTGAGCTATACTCCTTCCGTGTGCACATTGCTTGTAATCATTGGCCTTGGTGTATTTGGGTATCAAACTCCCTTGAGCTTGTCCGTTGAAGTAGAACATTCGGCTTGGTCACCTTTACTCATTGATTACCCTGTATTTGACTATTGTACTCCGTGGATGTTAACATGCCCCCTTTCCTGTTGCTGATCTGCTGCACTAGAGGAGGTTGGTGGTGAGAACTGGCTGCAGTATGGTGTAGCGGTCTAGCTGCTTTGACGTGAGGTGCGTGAGGTATGAGCGGTACTTCCAAAAATGTGTGGCATGCATATCCTCGTAAGTGCAAGTGAGGCTCGTGGAGATTGCGGATGTGGAGGTAGAGGCAGAGGTCCTAGAACTATGAGTGGGACCAACGTCGGGGTTGAAGACAATCTGGTTGTTTAAATTATGGATGCGATCATTGATGGGGCGGCTATGGGCAGGAAGATCATGGAGGAGTAAGAGGATGAGGCGGTTGAAATGGACGATAATGATGACAGCAAGATCTGACACTGAGCCATATGTATCGTTGAATGACTGGAGGCGAAAGCAAAAACCCTCCTGCATCAATTCTTTGGGAAAGTTACTTAGGAAAATTGTACAACACATTGGGGTCTTGTAGCTGGAGAACTCGAAAGGTGGCCCAAGTCCAACATCATTCCACGGGCATGTAGAGTGGGTGGACTCGATGATCAATGGGTGCGCTGCGGTAGTAGCTCCAAAATTTCTCCAGCTTCAAAAATGGGAGCCACCAATTTGGCTGTAGACTAGCATCTGCATCGGAGGCATCGGAGAGGCTGTATCCTCCTCTCGTGCACTTGGGATGCGCGTAGTGCGAGTTGTCGAATGATTGCTCTATGAACTATGTGAGGGGGTGCACCTCAAGAATTTTACAGAGGTGGAGGTGGGAGACCTCGAGCTGGCGCTTCCAATGGTGCATTAGCGCACTATCTGGTAGCTCCTGAAAGGACTGCAAGTCCGGGCGCCAATGAACATCTTCAGGGGGAGAAACTGGCGCAGATGTCAAAGCTTCATCATCTGCAAGTGGCATGGGCTCTGGCTATGTGGGGCTTGCAGGAGTTGCAGCATCGATACTTTGTACAAAATGTGATGCTTTGAGCAGTGTGTTGAAGGCTTCATTAGGGAGGTCGACCGGAGCACTGAAGGAGATGGACAAGGAGGGTCCTTGCTATGCGGTGGTGGTGTTAGAGGCATTAGATGAGTACTCAGGCAGTGTTGTTCGAGGGAGGGGAGGTTGGGTAGCTTGTCGGGTGGGTGGGGCAAGATCTAGGGGAGGCGGTAATGGAATATCTACAGGAGGGGCAGTGGTATTAAAGAGGGTGACTGCATTTTTCCCCTCTTCCTCGGTTACTTCCTCAAGGTATGCTATGTGAATTGTTTCAAAATTGCTCACCAAGGACTCAAGTGAGTCTTGGAGATCTTGTAGCACCCTATTAAAGAGGATTATTATTCAGAGGGGTTGGTAGGTGGTGGACTAGTAGGCCGCAAGGTGTCCTTAAGATTGGATTATTGAGGCTCGGCCATAGGTCTACATCCATTTTATGTCTACATGTAGACTTTCGAGAGTGTAGACCCATGGCGTGAGTTCCTCGGGCTTTGCGAGCTGCATCACTTCATCATTTGTAGGATAATTAAGGGACTCAGATGATGTGGCACTAGGCTTGAAAATTAAGAAGAATGGGATGGGCAGATAGGGTTTGGAGATTGAAGGGGCAGAGAAGAGATAGGGAAGTGGGCTGAAGGTCAAGAGAGGAATATGACATGGCTAATATGGGGTGGCAATGGTCAGGATTGGAGGGCGGAGAATAGTTTGCAGGGCATTAGGAGGAAGTGGAGTAGTGAGGTCTAGGTGAAAGATGAGGTTTTGTGCGCAGGGTGCATCAAAGTGCATTTGTAGGGTTTGGGCGATGCTGCATGGTGCAAGTGTGCATGTGGCTAATTGTGTAAACACCTCCCTGTACATCCTAAACTCCTGCTAGTCATGGTCTTCCAAACATGACTCCTCAGATTGGTCGGTGGCGTGCTAGCTTTCTATTGCTTCTTGGAGGGAGACCATTAGGTTCCTCTCTTGTGCTAGGAGATATTGTAAGGCATAGATCTATTGGTCATGGGACTCCTGCAAGCGGGCATACCGCTACTCTGCCTGTGCTTGCTTCTCTAGCGTCGTGCGTAGGGCTAATTTTGCCTTGCCTACCTGGTCCATGAGCATTTGGACCATGGATTCACTGGTGTGGTGAGGTCATCCTTGACTTTCATAAGAGCCGAGCTTGAGCTCTTCCACCTTGGCCCGGTAGTCTTCGGGTCGATGTAGTGCGGCATGGCCCGTTGCCTGAGCTACGAGAACATTGTCGACTAGCTTTCATGCGCAGAGAGTTGGGCTTGGATGAGATTGGAGGAGAGTTGTGAGGCTTGCTCCTGCTGCCTCCTATGTAAGATCATCAAGGCGACTTGGGGCAGTTGTGTCATGGCTTCAAAGAGATTCATCTCCATCACGTCTGCGCGTGACAACTGCTCTACCGTCATGTGGCTATAGCCTCCCGTTGCCCTATACTGGGGCATGCTGCAAAATTGTATGGCCTCTGCTAGGCCTGCCCATGGCATGGAAGAGGTGCCAGTGGTAAAGGATGTTGTCTCCTGAGGGCTGGTGGAGACTGAGGCGAAGGGCACAGCGAGGGTTGTCGGGGTAGTTTCGGCTCTTGTATGGAGGCTGATTTCGATGGTGTCATCGCCCTGGAGGTCTTCAATGAGAATAGGCCCTCCTTGCACCTATTTTCCCTTATCTTGAGGACCTACCTGATGTAGGCGTGGTTGTAGTTACATGAATTTGTGCAACTGGCAGTCCTCGTATTGGCCGAGCGGCTTACTTGTTTTTGGTTGCACTTGAGTGACCAAAGTAACACTTGGCATTGTCCTCGCTCTCTTGGGCCTTGTTTCTCTCTCTTCTTGCTCGGTCTATACGGGACCGGTGGTAGATTTTGCAACGAGGCTGAAGCCGATTGGCAGATGTTGACTTTTCAAGTAATAGAGGACCGGCATGTACAACATGGGATTACCGATGACATCCTCATGGGTGATGAGATCATCTCACATTTACCTGCAGTAGTAGTCAGCCCAGTTCATCTCTTGGAAGTTCACCATTCTCAACAAGATATTGGACACCACGGACTAATGATGGTCTGTGTGCTTCACTTGAGTGAGCCATTGCAAGGCTCTTGTTGGTCGCTCTACTTTGGGCTTGTGGATGGCAGTGAATTGGATGCGGCCCCTGCACTTGTGGTGGTCATAATGATAGACCGTCTTGAGGGCATCGAGCTTCTTTTTCTGCTTGGAGTAATTCTCCCCCACCAATGGCAGGTTGAACGCTGCCCACACCGCATTCTGATTGATCTGGTAGTGGTGGGGATTGCCTTCTGCATCATGCAAGACACCAATGTTGGTGTTGCTGTCGTATGTCTTGAGGAATTCCACCAACAGAGTCATGTCCAGGTGGCATGGGAGATGGGCAGCTATCCTACCCAAGCCTGCAAAATTGAGTGCCTCCATGACTGTCAGGTCCTGGAGAGTAGCATATGGTACTACCGTGTGGTAATGGAGGGTGTAGTCATGGCCCTCGTAGGAGAAGTGCGAGTGCATCATGCAAGCGTCTAGCTCTTGGAGCCATGCTTCTCCAAGTGGCGAGTGTGCTTGTGACTACACAATCTTGTACTCGCCTACAGTTGGCGTCAGGGTGTGCTTTCGTGTCTTCAGGGGAGGCGTGCCTGCTGTAGCTGGCTCTTCTTGAGTGGCATGCCTGGTGGAAGTTTCATCGTCCTGTAGGTCTTCCACGACTATCTCAGTCAGCATGCAGATTGCAGAAGGGGTGCTTTGGGAATCCGATGGGCCAGTGGCCTCTGGGTTAGGGTGAGGGCGAAGGCCTAAGTTAGCTTCGAAGTCAAAGAAGTCATGTTTGGAATCCATCGCAAACAAGAGTGGAACTTGAGTGACGAGGGAATCGGTAGATGAGGAAGAGCGGGAGGACATAAACTTGTTGTCTGGAATGTATGGAGGGGGCAGGAAACTGTCAGATTTCTAGGTAAATTTTGACAGAGTTATAAGGCAACAACTATGGCGACGACCCAGCAGGGTAGGCCTGCTTTTATAGATTTCCTATCCCCTCGACCGGAGGGATACTAGTATGGTGACGGTCGGTGCTCAAACTCTCTAGCGACGGTCAGCGCTGAACTTTGATGGTGATGACAGGTGGGATGTGGCCAAGGCCACATCCAGCATGGTACTCAAATGGCAACGGGGTGGTGTGATTTGGGATGGCGACGAGCGGCGGTGTTTGGCTTTGGCATCGACCGGTGGGATATTGGGATCACGACCATTGGCGTCATACTTTTCAGCGATGATCAACATTGTACTTTGATGGGGACGGTTGACGCTGAACTTGTTTGGCGATAGTTGGAGGCGTACTAGTTTGGCGAT